>NC_084731.1:83679020-83979020 GCF_033978785.1 Entelurus aequoreus | reverse complement strand
TTCACAAATGCTATAAGTGTACTTACCGTGTAAAATTCATTAAAAATATAAATACGCGCCCGTAGGTGCACACAGCTCTGACAGTAGGCATGTAGGAAGTAGGGCACAGGCGCCATGCTTTGTGTGAGCATTTGATGTATTGGATGACCAACACGAACCATGTGCATTTAATAAGCAGCCCCCCCACCCATTACGTCAAGGAACACTTTTTTCTGTATCGTACCGCCCTTCAAAAGAAATCACAAAACACACATTAGGTTAAGTCCTAATTAGTCTTGTTTGAAACTGAAAAGACTATTTGTGTCTTTCAGCTCATCCCAAAGTTGTATAACAGGGTTTCGTTACGGTCTCTAGAAGCACCCGTAGAGTGGAAAAACAAGTTGCCTCGATATTGAAGCGATCGGATTTATGACACCAAAAGACTTACAAGGTTTGCGAGTAAATAAGTATGAAAATGGTATCAATTTCACGGAGATTCCCGAGCCATTTGGAGAGATAATGTGCTCGCCCGTCACGTAATCTGTGACGTAGAGTTGGGAACCACAGATCACTTCCCCATCAACAACAATGCTAATCAAGCAGATTTAGTGAGAGCTAATGACTACTTTGGGAAAAATTATGAGAAATGCAGTTTATTTTCCGTAATGGAGGTGATTATTAATTTAGGACTTAACTTTGGCTCCACACTGTTTACGGAGACACTTGCTAGCCGCTTGTCAGCCGGGGGGGACTAAAAATATCGGCCAGAGGACATTAGCAGTAGTGATCAGCATTAAAAGCCATACATCGGCAATGGCAATCACGTCCTTTTTTTTTTTTTTACAAAAATCGGCCAATACTGCCGTTCGATCGGCACATCCATACTCCTGACATGTCTTTGTCAGTGAGGTGCGGTGAGGTTCATGGCTGGTGAGGCATTGACTTCATCACAGTCAGATTTACAAACATATGAACCCTAAAGAGTATCTTGTTCACCATTTGATTGGCAGCAGTTAATGGGTTATGTTTAAAAGCTCATACCAGCATTCTTCCCTGCTTGGCACTCAGCATCAAGGGTTGGAATTGGTGGTTAAATGATAAATGATAAATGGGTTATTCTTGTATAGCGCTTTTCTACCTTCAAGGTACTCATAGCACTTTGACAGAATTTCCACATTCACACATTCACACACACATTCACACACACATTCACACACTGATGGCGGGAGCTGCCATGCAAGGCGCTAACCAGCAGCCATCAGGAGCAAGGGTGAGGTGTCTTGCCCAAGGACACAACGGACGTGACTAGGAATGTCGAAGGTGGGGATTGAACCCCAGTAACCAGCAACACTCCGATTGCTGACACCAAAAATCACCAAAAATGATTCCCGGGCGCGGCACCGCTGCTGCCCACTGCTCCCCTCACCTCTCAGGGGGTGAGCAAGGGGATGGGTCAAATGCAGAGGACAAATTTCACCACACCTAGTGTGTGTGTGATAATCATTGGTACATTAACTTAACTTTAACTTTACACATACAAACTGTAGCACACAAAAAAGCACATTTAATAAAAAAACGTTATTATGGTCTTACCTTTACTTATAAATGAACTCCATGCGCCGCTCCCTTTGAACAAAAGCATGGATACTTGTTTATAGAAGTCTTCCTTATCTTTCTTCAGTTTTAAAAGTCTCTCTGTCTCGATGGAGATCTTCTTTTAATTATTAACTCCTGCTTCGATTGAAAGTCCAGTTTAGAAAACTTTTATTTTAGATATGTAATCCTCCATATTAATAGTCCAGGCAAGAGGAAAAAAATAAACGATCGCTGCTAACTGTTGCTGCTTGTTGTCACTTCTTCTACAGCCGAGTAGTCGCAAGAATGATCTCTGGGATCACTACCGCCCTCTACCACCGGGAGGTGGGATTACGGCGAGCCTCACACAGTGCGTCTTTTGCAGCCGTTTTATGATTGCTCAGCACAAGAAATACGTTACACACATACAGTTGTTGACAAAATACACTGTACATTATATACCTCAGCTAACTAAACTATGGAAATGTATAATATAATTCATATAGCAATACGGTCTCACTGCACAGCAGGCCAGCAGTTAGCCGAGTCATTGCGCAATCCATGGTGAGGCTCAACTCAGTGACGTGCCTCAACAGGCTGGTGACTCACCGCAAGTCTCTTCTCAGTATTTGAACGACAAATGTGAAAATTCAGCGATTTTGAATACAAATAATCTAAAACTGGTGAAGTTAAATGGAAAATAACTTTATAGTATAATCACTGGATACATATAACAATTAAATTTTTTTTTTTTTCTTTTTACATTTTTTTTCTTTCCATGATGGCACGTGAGGCCCGGCCTCACCTGCCTCCCCTGACTTCACGTCACTGGTCTTTGTGTATACTAAGAAACAATCTGTCTCTAAACCATCACTGCTGCTGTTACTAATGCAAACGCTGCGTCGTCACATGATCAATAAATGACTGCACAACCCAAAGTCAAGGTGCTAAAGGTGCAACTGTTACCGCACCCTCGTTTACTTCTTTTTAAGCTTTGTTGTTGAATGCGCTTATGCCATGCCTGCAGCTTTTGGGGATTACAATTGTCATGCTAACAAGGCAGTCTGCGGTGCATGTCTTTGCACCGGGGCATTCTTTTCTATGCTTCATGAGCATGTCATCTTGTGCACTTGTAATCCTTACAAAAAAATTAAAAAAATTCAAACGTTCAATTCATTTTCAAGTATGCCTCCAAAAAGAAAGTGCTTCAAAGAGAGGTGGCTTCAGGTGCGGAGTCTGCATCAGTACATTTTACATTCACTCTCTGTAAGTTTTGATTGGATACGGCGCACTATTTATTTTCACATCCGACTGTGATCCATACTTTTTGATGTTTTGTTTGGATGCATCGCCTCTGGAATCCCCTCAGTACAACCACTGTTTGATTGGACTCGGTAGTTTAGATACAATTGTTTAATTAATATCCCAATTAGAAGTGCACAATGAGGAATAATTAAGTCACACCGACAAATCCCATCATATTAAAAAATGGCTGCAATTTCTGATTAAAAAATGTTTAAAAAAAGCTCCAGTGAGGCGATCTAACCCATACTGTGCTACAGTATGTATGTTAAAGCAGCACTAAGTAACTTTTCAACCGTCATAAAATATTATCATCAATTTTGGGATGATACATGGACTTACAACTGGTTGGCTTGTATCACTTTTACTGGCATAGCGACATTGAGAAGGGTGGCAGGAACCCTGGCACACAAAAAATTACAAAAATGTGCTGACTTGCTTTACGGCATACGTCCCTCCCCCATTACCCGTTGGTTTAAAAGACGGAACAAGAAGAAGAAGAACGCATACGTGCAATTACTGCAATCAAACCAAAACAAACAACCAAAGTAACGAAAAGTTTTGTCTGAGGACAGAAAAAAAGTTCAACATTGCCCCGCCTTTTATCTCGCTGGCGTGACATCAAAGATGAGGAATTTCAGACCGATGCTGCTTTGGCTCTGGTTCTTCTGGACTAGTAAGTGACTTCCGATACTCAAATCAAAATGATAATGCTAATGTTAGCTATCGGAAATTTGCGTGGTAGCAAAAAAAGCCACCAGCGTGATAATTTCACAATTAGGTCCTTCAAAGAAAAATCTCCCGCCGGTCTTTCTTTGCTTCGGACTTGCATTCGCCCCGATACATTCTTGGTAGTATCGTCATGTTTGTTGCTCAATCCAAGATCATTTCTTGATAGTGTCAGCTAACACCTAACATCAACTGTAATGATACGTCAAAACTACTATTATTATGTCAAAATTTTTTGGCACCACAACATCTCCTTTCATTTAAAAAAAAATGTATATTATGTTTATAAAGTCAGGAAATATGTTCCTGGACACATGAGGACTTTGAATATGACCAATGTATGATCCTGTAACTACTTGGTATCGGATCGATACCTAAATTTGTGGTATCCTCCAAAACTAATGTAAAGTATCAAACAACAGAAGAATAAGTGATGATTACATTTTAGCAGAAGTGTAGATAGAACATGTTAAAAGAGAAAGTAAGCAGATATTAACAGTAAATGAACAAGTAGATTAATAATTCATTTTCTACCACTTGTCTTTAATAATTTTGACAAAATAATAGAATGATAAATGACACAATATGTTACTGCATAGGTCAGCAGATTAATTAGGAGCCTTTGTTTCTTTACTTACTAATAAAAGACAAGTTGTCTTGTATGTTCACTATTTTATTTAAGACAAACTTACGATAAGAAGCATATATGTGTAATATACCCTAAGATTTTTTGTTAAAATAAAGCCAGCAATGCAATTTTTTGTGGTCCCCGTTATTTAGAAAAGTACTGAAAAGTATCAAAATAATTTTGGTACAGGTACCAAAATATTGTTATCGGGACAGCACTAGCGCAAATTACAGTTAAATTTAAATGTTACAACATTTTTGACACAAACACGTTATCGGCAAAAGGTTATCCGGTATCGGCTTGAAAAAACAATAGCCCTTTCCCATTAACTGCTCCCAGCAGTTCTCACACAATACTTTTCTCACCAGGCTCTTTAACCTTCTGTGTGTCTTCCTCATGAAACTGTTTCCTTACCAGGGTGTTGACTTTCTTTGTTCCCCCCCGCAAATTGACTCATGACTCCTCGGATGTTTCCAATCCAAATCTCTGCTGGTGGGCTGTGAACCTTCTCTCTTGTCCAGAACCACTCGTGTCATGGCTTCTCCTGCCACTCTTAACGTTTTTCCTCAAACAAAAAAGGCAGAAAAACATTGGATAAAAACATTTATTTGTTTCATTATTTTACTTTACATATAATTTTTATTATCATATGTATCATTTAATTGTGTATGTGTTTTAATGTCTCTACCGTATGCTTGTTTTGATTGTACTATTTGTATTTTCACCATGTAAAGCACTTTGTGAGCTCTCTCTGTGAGAAAGTGTTTTATAAATAAAATGTACTGCATTAAGCTATAATAGAGAGGACAACAAACTCCTTTTACACAATCAAATATTAAAGTTAAAGTTAGTTAAAGTCCCAACGATAGTCACACACACACTAGGTGTGGTGAAATGATCCTCTGCAATTGACCCATCCCCAGGTTCACCCCCTGGGAGGTGAGGGGAGCAGTGAGCAGCAGCAGTGGCCGCGCTCGGGAATCATTTTGGTGATATTGTGGCTGAAATTTGAAATACAGTGTTCGCAAAGTAGGATTATTATCAATAAATCTAATATTTTCATTTTCCCAGCACAAAAAAACTGTTTACAGCAGATCAGGCCCGCGGACAGGTTTTATCCGGCCCGCAGGATGAGTTTCCTAAGTATAAAAATGTACCTGACATTTTTGAATGAAACAAACAGCTGTTCTAAACGTGCCCACTGGATGTCGCAATAACAATTCTTTGTATATTTGGAGATGATGCTACATATGTACAAAATAAACCACATGATGTTAGTATATCAGTCGAGGAAAATGATCACGCTACATAAATAACATACTGTCATTTATCTTGATAGATTGAAAATTCCCACCAATGAGTTGACTGATGAACAATAATAATTGATTCACACAATATAAATAAAGATAGAATACTATTAACTGCAACATGTAAGTGTAAAAATAAACCCAACAACATTATGTTTTGTACATTTTCAGAATGTGCTTGTTGTATTTTTAAACAAAGACAATAATCTGATGTTGTCTTTGTTTTTAAGTTATCGTGCCGTGATTTTAACAGTCCGGCCCACTTGAGAGTAGATTTTTTTTCCATGTGGCCCCCCATCTAAAATGAGTTTGACACCCCTGGTTTACAGCCTTTTAAATACCTTTTTTAAACAATAACAAATATCACAATCACCGTTTCACTAATTTCACCCAAAATAGTAGTCTTGAGTATGTTCTACTGTAGATTACAGTACATACCAGGAGCACATGTTTGCTATGGCCGTCATATCGACCACTGCATGAAAATACTTTACCACATCTAGGGTAATCAATCTAAGTTAGAACTGAGCTCCGATGTTCTGAAACCCCCGTCAAAAGTTTGTCCACTTGACAATCGGCATGACCACTGTTGTTAGCATTCCGAGATGTAAGCATTGCATGTCCGCGTTGTCGTTCCACATTGCTCACGTCAAAGACTCACCAATGTCATGTGAGGCTGTTTTAATTGATGTTGAAGTTTAAGTTAGCATTGTCGGGACAGCTGCTGATAGCTGATAGCAGGATTGTACCATTACTGTAAGTGGAACAGCTTTTGACATCGCTCGCCAATGTGGTGTTGTGTTATTGATGAGGCAGGAGTTGAAGGTAGAGTGCATCAAAAAGTTGTTCTGACAAGAGTTTGTCAACTTGATTGTTGCAGTGGAGATACAGTAATACACTGTGTTGTTAGCATTGTTCATCCTTAACCCAGAAACAAAAGTCCTGCTTGTTAAAAATGTTTATCGATTGCCACATATAAAATAAGACAAATACTGCACTGAAATACATTGTAGATGTAATTGTTTTATTTAAATTATATTTAAAGTTTAATGCGGCAAGGGATGACTGAATTCATCATGAATCATCTCCAACAATAACTATTTGAGATTTAGATGGCACATAACCCTGACTCATTAATTTTGATTAAAAAAAAAAAAGACGTATGGCTTGTTTGCTTTCTGAATGACATTTCTGGCAATAAGATAAAGTTCATAAATGAATGAATAAATCAAAAGCTTTAATCAATAGATTAAATAAAATCATTTGCATTTTTGATTTGAGAAGGATTGGCTGACACTTTCCCTATAGTACCGTATTTTCCGGACTATAAGGTGCACTTAAAATCCTTTCATTTTCTCAAAACTCGACAGTGCGCCTAATGTAAGGAATAAGTTGGTTAAGCTCACCCACCTCGAAGCTATTTTATTCGGTACATGGTGCAATCATAAATGTGACCAGTAGATGGCAGTCAAACATAAGAGATACGTGTAGACTGCACTTTGATGGGTCTCAAGTAAACACCAACATTTTAGATGTTCCATTGAAAATATAGAACATTACACACGGTGCTCAAAAATCTATCAAAATGTTTTAGTACGACTTTGGTAAGCTATGAAGCCGCATTGCTTGAAGGATTGCAGCAGCATTAATCATACGAGTATTATTATGGTGTGGGTATAAGGTAAGACATTTTCTGGCGTTTTGTTTCGCAATATTATGCAAAAGCAACTTTTGTTACCTTCTGGTACCTGCTGATCTGTATTTGGGATTTGCATAAATCCTGAAAATGTGTGCCTTTGTAGTCCGTGAATCGATGAGGTTCTTCTTTTTCTCTACCTTCTTGTTATGGGACATTCATCCTCCGCTGTTGCCATTTCTAATACAAAGTAGTGTAAAGTTCTAACATATCTTTCAGTGAACTCGCCATGAAAGCGCTAAAACATACCGGTGTAGTGAGTTAACATTATTCACCCAAGGAACTTTAGTTAATAGAGTTCCAGTCGGACGGTTTTTCACGGGACACATTTCCTGTCTTGTTGTTCCGGAATGAAGAGATGCTGCTCCGTTATTGATTTAAGTAAAGTCTGAATGTCATTAAAACAGTTAGCTCCATCTTTTGACACTTCTTCCACTCCCGTCCTTGCACGCTACACCACTACAACAAAGATGACGGGGAGAAGACGCTGCCAAAGGTGAGCCACGTAAGTAAGACCGCCCACAAAATAGCGCATCCATTTTTTTGGGCGGTCTTATTTACGTAGTGACTGTCCGAAGGCCGCTTGAAGATGATCTGTAAAACAATCTATGCAACATTTTGACCAAAGAACCACCATTACATGTTATGTAGACCACAAGGAAGTGTTTTACATTTAGAAGAAAATAATACAATGACTCCTTTAATGCGCCTTATAATCCGGTGCGCTCTATGGTCCGGAAAATACGGTATTCAAGGTTAAGACGGTTGATAGAACAAACAAGTCAATAATACGAATACATGTGTTATAAGGCAATATGGCTTCAAACTAAGTCCCACATGACTTAACTAGTAATGTTAATGTTGTATTGAATCCCGAGCAGGCACAAGACATTGAAACAACGTTGAGAACTTGTTTAATTAGGTACTGACGTTGATCACCTCAAACACAACGTTGAAACAACATGCTTTTTGACGACGTTTAATCAATGTTGGGTTCTGACATTGATTTGACCATTGAAATGTGGTCATTTCCCAACCAATGTTCTACAACACAAATACAAGGTTGAAACAACATGCTTTTTGACAACGTTTAATCAATGTTGGGTTCCGACGTTGATTTGACCATTGAAATTTAGTCATTTCCAAACCAATTTTCTACAACTCAAATACAAGGTTGAAACATGCTTTTTGACAACGTTTAATCAATGTTGGGTTGTGACGTTGATTTCACCTTTGAAATGTGGTCATTTCCCAACCAATTTTCTACAACTTCAATACAAGGTTGAAATGACAACGTTTAATCAATAATGGGTTCTGACGTTGATTTGACCATTGAAATTTGGTCATTTCCTAAACCAATTTTCTACACCTCAAATATAAGGTTGAAACAACATGCTTTTTGACAACATTTAATCAATGTTGGGTTCTGACGTTGATTTGACCATTGAAATGTGGTCATTTCCCGACCAATTTTCTACAACTCAAATACAAGGTTGAAATTACGTTTAATCAATGTCGGGTCCTGACATTGATTTGACCATTGAAATTTGGTGATTTCCCAACCAATTTTCTCCAACTCAAATACAAGGTTGAACAACATGCTTTTTGACAACGTTTAATCAATGTTGGGTTCTGATGTTGATTTAACCATTGAAATGTGGTCATTTCCCAACCAATTTTCTATAACTCAAATACAAGGTTGAAATTACGTTTAATCAATGTTGGGTCCTGACGTTGATTTGACCATTGCAATTTGGTCATTTCCCAACCAATTTTCTACAACTCAAATACAAGTTTGAAACATGCTTTTTGACAACGTTTATTCAATGTTGGGTTCTGACGTTGATTTGACCATTGAAATTTGGTCATTCCCCAACCAATTTTCTACACCTCAAATATAAGGTTGAAACAACATGCTTTTTAACAACGTTTCATCAATGTCGGGTTCTGACATTGATTTGACCATCGAAATGTCGTCATTTCCCAACCAATTTCCTACAACTCAAATACAAGGTTGAAATTACGTTTAATCAATGTTGGGTCTCCTCTCTGAGCTGCCACCTTACCGTGGTAGAGGAGTTTGCGTGTCCCAATGATCCTAGGAGCTACGTTGTCCGGGGGCAAAGGCCCCCTGGTAGGGTCTCCCAAGACAAACTGGTCCTAGGTGAGGGATCAGACAAAGAGCAGCTCGAAGACCTCAATGAGAAATAAAAACTATGGACCCAGATTTCCCTCGCCCGGACGCGGGTCACCGGGGCCCCCCTCTGGAGCCAGGCCCGGAGGTGGGGCACGATGGCGAGCGCCTGGTGGCCGGGCCTGTCCCCATGGGGCCCGGCCGGGCACAGTCCGAAGAGGCAACGTGGTTTCCACCTCCAATGGGCTCATCACCCATAGCAGGGGTCATAGAGGTCGGGTGCGATGTGAGCTGGGCAGCAGCCGAAGGCAGGGCACTTGGCGGTCCGATCCTCGGCTACAGAAGCTAGCTCTTGGGAGGTGGAACGTCACCTCGCTGGGGGGGAAGGAGCCTGAGCTAGTACGCGAGGTGGAGAAGTTCCGACTAGACATAGTCGGACTCACTTCGACGCACAGCAAGGGCTCTGGAACCAGTTCTCTCGAGAGGGGCTAGACTCTCTTCTACTCTGGCGTTGCCGGCAGTGAGAGGCGACGGGCTGGGGTGGCAATTCTTCTTGCCCCCCGGCTCAGAGCCTGCATGTTGGAGTTCAACCCGGTGGACGAGAGGGTAGCTTCCCTCCGCCTTCGGGTGGGGGAACGGGTCCTGACTGTGGTTTGCGCTTACGCGCCAAACCGCAGCTCAGAGTACCCACCCTTTTTGGATTCACTCGAGGGAGTACTTGAGGGTGCTCCCCCGGGTGATTCCCTCGTTCTACTGGGGGACTTCAACGCTCATGTTGACAGCCCCAGTGAAACCTGGAGAGGCGTGATTGGGAAGAATGGCTGCCCGGATCTGAACCCGAGCGGTGTTTTGTTATTGGACTTTTGTGCCCGTCACAGATTGTCCATAACGAACACCATGTTCAAACATAAGGGTGTCCATATGTGCACTTGGCACCAGGACACCCTAGGCCGCAGTTCCATGATCGACTTTGTAGTTGTGTCGTCGGATTTGCGGCCTCATGTTTTGGACACTCGGGTGAAGAGAGGGGCGGAGCTTTCTACCGATCACCACCTGGTGGTGAGTTGGCTGCGATGGTGGGGGAGGATGCCGGACAGACCTGGCAGGCCCAAACGCATTGTGAGGGTTTGCTAGGAACGTCTGGCAGAGTCTCCTGTCAGGGAGAGTTTCAATTCCCACCTCCGGAAGAACTTTGAACATGTCACGAGGGAGGTGCTGGACATTGAGTCCGAATGGACCATGTTCCGCACCTCTATTGTCGAGGCGGCTGATTGGAGCTGTGGCCGCAAGGTAGTTGGTGCCTGTCGTGGCGGTAATCCTAGAACCCGTTGGTGGACACCGGCGGTGAGGGATGCCGTCAAGCTGAAGAAGGAGTCCTATCGGGTTCTTTTGGCTCATAGGACTCCTGAGGCAGCGGACAGGTACCGACAGGCCAAGCGGTGTGCTTCCGGACGGCTTCGAAGCGATTCTGGACCACCATCCGCCGCCTCAGGAAGGGGAAGCAGTGCACTATCAACACCGTGTACGGTGAGGATGGTGTTCTGCTGACCTCGACTGCGGATGTTGTGGATCGGTGGAGGGAATACTTCGAAGACCTCCTCAATCCCACCAACACGTCTTCCTATGAGGAAGCAGTGCCTGGGGAATCTGTGGTGGGCTCTCCTATTTCTGGGGCTGAGGTTGCTGAGGTAGTTAAAAAGCTCCTCTGTGGCAAGGCCCCGGGGGTGGATGATATCCGCCCGGAGTTCCTTAAGGCTCTGGATGCTGTGGGGCTGTCTTGGTTGACAAGACTCTGCAGCATCGCGTGGACATCGGGTGCGGTACCTCTGGATTGGCAGACCGGGGTGGTGGTTCCTCTCTTTAAGAAGGGGAACCGGAGGGTGTGTTCTAACTATTGTGCTGGAGAGGAGGCTACGCCGGATAGTCGAACCTCGGATTCAGGAGGAACAGTGTGGTTTTCGTCCTGGTCGTGGAACTGTGGACCAGCTCTATACTCTCGGCAGGGTCCTTGAGGGTGCATGGGAGTTTGCCCAACCAGTCTACATGTGTTTTGTGGAATTGGAGAAGGCATTCGACCGTGTCCCTCGGGAAGTCCTGTGGGGAGTGCTCAGAGAGTATGGGGTATCGGACTGTCTGATTGTGGCGGTCCGCTCCCTGTATGATCAGTGCCAGAGTTTGGTCCGCATTGCCGGCAGTAAGTCGGACACGTTTCCAGTGAGGGTTGGACTCCGCCAAGGCTGCCCTTTGTCACCAATTCTGTTCATAACTTTTATGGACAGAATTTGTAGGCGCAGTCAAGGCGTTGAGGGGATCTGGTTTGGTGGCTGCAGGATTAGGTCTCTGCTTTTTGCAGATGATGTGGTCCTGATGGCTTCATCTGGCCAGGATCTTCAGCTCTCGCTGGATCGGTTCGCAGCTGAGTGTGAAGCGACTGGGATGAGAATCAGCACCTCCAAGTCCGAATCCATGGTTCTCGCCCGGAAAAGGGTGGAGTGCCATCTCCGGGTTGCGGAAGAGACCCTGCCCCAAGTGGAGGAGTTCAAGTACCTCGGAGTCTTGTTCACGAGTGAGGGAAGAGTGGATCGTGAGATCGACAGGCGGATCGGTGCAGCGTCTTCAGTAATGCGGACGCTGTATCGATCCGTTGTGGTGAAGAAGGAGCTGAGCCGGAAGGCAAAGCTCTCAATTTACCGGTCGATCTACGTTCTCATCCTCACCTTTGGTCATGAGCTTTGGGTTATGACCGAAAGGACAAGATCACGGGTACAAGCGGCCGAAATGAGTTTCCTTCGCCGGGTGGCGGGGCTCTCCCTTAAAGATAGGGTGAGAAGCTCTGCCATCCGGGGGGAGCTCAAAGTAAAGCCGCTGCTCCTCCACATCGAGAGGAGCCAGATGAGGTGGTTCGGGCATCTGGTCAGGATGCCACCCGAACGCCTCCCTAGGGAGGTGTTTAGGGCACGTCCGACCGGTAGGAGGCCACGGGGAAGACCCAGGACACGTTGGGAAGACTATGTCACCCGGCTGGCCTGGGAACGCCTCGGGATCCCCCGGGAGGAGCTGGACGAAGTGGCTGGGGAGAGGGAAGTCTGGGCTTCCCTGCTTAAGCTGCTGCCCCCGCGACCCGACCTTGGATAAGCGGAAGAAGATGGATGGATGGATGGCAATGTTGGGTTCTGACGTTGATTTGACCATTGCAATTTGGTCATTTCCCAACCAATTTTCTAAAACTCAAATACAAGGTTGAAACATGCTTTTTGACAACGTTTAATCAATGTTGGGTTCTGACGTTGATTTGACCATTGAAATTTGGTCATTTCCTAGACCAATTTTCTACACCTCAAATATAAGGTTGAAACAACATGCTTTTTGACAATGTTTAATCAATGTTGGGTTCTGACGTTGATTTGACCATCGAAATGTGGTCATTTCCCAACCAATTTTCTACAACTCAAATACAAGGTTGAAATCACGCTTAATCAATGTTGGGTTCTGACGTTGATTTGACCATTGAAATTTGGTCATTTCCCAACCAATTTTCTAAAACTCAAATACAAGGTTGAAACATGCTTTTTGACAACGTTTAATCAATGTTGGGTTCTGACGTTGATTTGACCATTGAAATTTGGTCATTTCCTAAACCAATTTTCTACACCTCAAATACAAGGTTGAAACAACATGCTTTTTGACAATGTTTAATCAATGTTGGGTTCTGACGTTGATTTGACCATTGAAATGTGGTCATTTCCCAACCAATTTTCTACAACTCAAATACAAGGTTGAAATTACGTTTAATCAATGTTGGGTTCTGACGTTGATTTGACCATTGCAATTTGGTAATTTCAAAACCAATTTTCTAAAACTCAAATACAAGGTTGAAACATGCTTTTTGACAACGTTTAACCAATGTTGTGTTCTGACGTTGATTTGATCATTGAAATGTGGTCATTTCCTAAACCAATTTTCTACACCTCAAATATAAGGTTGAAACAACATGCTTTTTGACAATGTTTAATCAATGTTGGGTTCTGACGTTGATTTGACCATCGAAATGTGGTCATTTCCCAACCGATTTTCTACAACTCAAATACAAGGTTGAAATTACGTTTAATCAATGTTGGGTTCTGACGTTGATTTGACCATTGCAATTTAGTAATTTCCCAACCAATTTTCTAAAACTCAAATACAAAGTTGAAACATGCTTTTTGACAACGTTTAATCAATGTTGTGTTCTGACATTGATTTGACCATTGAAATTTGGTCATTTCCCAACCAATAACTTCGATCCAACGTTGGACATCTATTTCACTAGTTTTTTAGAGTCAGTTTTAAAGGACATGTATGTATAATCAACGTTGTATCAATGTCGTGTGTGTGCTGGGTCAAACATGTCTTTTTCGGACATAAGCTGTTGTGTAGCTACTTCTATCATGCATTGAGAAGGACATTTGAAATTGTAATAGAATCAGTCATCAAAGTGGAAGAAGCAAAATTGTAAAAATAAATAAATAAAAAAGGACAAGCAAACGGCAGGTATCTAACAAAAATGGGGAAAAAAGTGAGAAAAAAACCCCCCAATGTTTAAACGTCTTTGAAGAGCAGACTGAAATAATACTGTGAGACACTTAAGTGTTCTGTTTTTCATCAAATATGTGATTACTCGCATGTGTCAGTTTTTCATCAGGCCTTGATTTGTGATAGGCAGCATGTAATGACACCACCGCAAGATGAAGTCGCATTATAGCCGTCTGCAGCAGCCATTTGTCATCACAGAGTATCCACGAGCAAAATCCGGGCAGGTATTCGTCACCCACCCGAAGGGCCTTCAATCCAGGGGGGACACCACTTTTGTGTGAAGTTCTGCATTACATATCTATTTGGTGTTGACCTAGCGATGCTGCATCAGATAAATCAGAGAAAGGAAAAATTAAAAAAAAGAAGAAATATGTTTTTTCCATTTCAGCCGACGTTGAAGAACGCGCATGCATAATT
Organism: Entelurus aequoreus; assembly: GCF_033978785.1. Lineage (NCBI taxonomy): Eukaryota > Metazoa > Chordata > Actinopteri > Syngnathiformes > Syngnathidae > Entelurus > Entelurus aequoreus. The sequence continues at coordinate 83,964,681 of NC_084731.1, read as the reverse complement.
TGGTCTTGTATCATCTTTCTACTACAAGGATGTGGGCAGGTATCAGTCACTCACTTGTGGCATTTTCATCTTCGCCGCACCGGGCGAACACGTGGGTGTGACACGCCACTGATGAATTGAGAGGGATCGGCGGGTACAGGCTGCAAGAATACATCTTTCTTGCCGCAAGCAGAAATTTTCTGAACGAAAAAAATCGAAAATGAAAAATAAAATGCACATTTCTGCAAGCCGAGGATACTTTGGTGACACACAGAGGTGGTCGTTCGGGCTTTAAAAAAGATTGAGACAAGGGCACAAAATTAACTTTTTCATTTAATGCTTCATATTCATAGTAATATTTGTGAGGACAACTATTAATTTATCCAGGCGATCATTCGGCCACCTATTGCTGCCACAATGTGTTCCTGAGACTCCAGCACCAGCTTGACCAGTCGAGCTGAGTGCAGTCGCTAATGGTTGCGGCACCGGAAGAATGACCAGTGTTGCCAACTATTCATTAAGGAATGTAGCCTTTGGCTGTCCTAAAAGTCGCTAATGGTCGGTACTACCTGCTCAGTGACCTTGTGGTTAGAGTGTCCGCCCTGAGACTGGAAGGTTGTGAGTTCTAACCCCGGTAACCCCGGCCGAGTCATACCAAGGACTATAAAAATGGGACCCGTTGCCTCCCTGCTTGGCACTCAGCATCAAGGGTTGGAATTGGGGGTTAAGTCACCAAATTATTCCCGAGCGCGGCCACTGCTGCTGCTCACTGCTCCCCTCACCTCCCAGGGGGTGAACATGGGGATGGGTCCAATGCAGAGGATAATTTCACCACACCTACACTACAAAAACTGAAATCTAAGTAAGATGAAATATCTCAAATAAGGGTGATATTTGCTTATTTTCTGTCTGATAAGATAATTCTTCCAATTAAGCAGATTTTATGTTAGAGTGTTTTACTTGTTTTAAGGGTTTTGGTAATACATGATCTCAGTAAGATATTACAGCCTGTTGCTGAGATTTGATGACCTATATTGAGTAAAACATGCTTGAAACTAGAATATCAACTGTTGCAAAGCTGTGTCATCAACACTCTACTTTTTCAAAATAATACTTTCTTATTTCAAGCATGAAATAAAAAATCATGACTTTGACACAATTGTGTCTCATAATTAAAACAAATGACAGCCAAATGAACTTTGCTGTTTTATTTTCAATGAAACAATAGAAAAGATGTACTCTTATAGTAGTACAGTTGGCACAGTACAGTAAACTGACAGTTAATATTTAAACATTTGACATTTCAAACAATTTTGAACAGAAATAGTTCATGCACATTCAGATAAATTCTTAAAAATTACATTTAAAAAAAAATTGTCCGAGGGCCGGGATGTATATATATATATATATATATATATATATATATATATATATATATATATATATATATATATATATATATATATATATATATATATATATTCCTTGCACACTAATTGACTGAAAGAGCACGCACTTGGCGCGATGATGTCATGTTGTCGATGGAAAAATGCATTTTTAGACAATATGATTTGCCTGAGCGGCTAGTAGACCCCGAGAGTAACAAGCGGTTGCCCTGTTGCCTTTCCATTAAGAACAATAAATTAGTTTTTAGTATAAGTTTGCTGGTTTCAAGAAATGTAATGCCGAGCACATATCATTATGTCAAGATAATGGCACTAGCATTTACTTCATTTACGAATATTTTTCAACATACTGAGAAAAAAAGGTCTCGTATTTGTTTTTTCTATCGAGAAAAGTACACTTGTTATTAGTGAGAATATACTTATTTTAAGGTATTTTGGGGTTCATTGAGGTTAGCTAATTTTACTTGTTTTGGAAAGTCTTGACAAGCCAAATTTTCTTGTTCTATTGGCAGATAATTTTGCTTAGTTCAAATTAAATACCCCTAATTTTTGTATTTTTTTTCTTGTTTTTGAACACTGACTTTTTGCAGTGTAGTGTGTGTGTGACTATCAGTGGGACTTTAACTTTCACTTTAGATAAGGCCATCGCCTCGTTTGCGTAATTTATTGCAATGGTTGCAGTGGAATAACGTTGGAGAAAAAAAAAAGATTAAAAAAAAAAAAATGCCACGTAAGTTAAAACTTTCTTCTGTTGATTCTTAGCTTAATTTCTTTTCATTTAAATCAACTAAAATACTACAGAATCAAAATGCTGCAGGGCTGTGATATTATTCTCATCTACTGACTGGCTCATTAACATGAACAATGGGATTGGGACGTTGCAGTTTATTATTTTAGCGTGACATTTACATCTTACTCTTGAAGCCAAGGCAAAAACAGTGGCATCTTTGCACATGTGCATTTGGTTTGCAGTCTGGACTTTGAGTGGTAAGGGTCTTCGCTCTGCTCGCGCAGCATCACCGGTTGCAGTTAGACTGACCACCTGTGAGTGCTTTGGAACGGGGGAAGAGCTCACGGTAGCACCCGCCACTGCTCATTAAGGGCTGTAACTGCTGCATGCTTTAACCTCAGGGTCTCCAAGACACAAGAAGAGCCTCCAATGACACCGGAAAAAGTCGCTAGATTTGTCGCTCGTAGCTGTTTATTTTTCGGTCATTTCCAGTCTTGCCAAGGTGTCTTAGTGTCATGTATGGCTGCTTCCGCAAGAAGCGCTCCTGCGTTGTAATAATAAATTGAATAATCAGACAAGAGTCAAACAAGTCTTATGTATTCTTTTTGATAGTGTTCGGATGTTTACATTTAAGAGATTGCAAACCAAATAAATTATTTTCACACAAAACTCTAATCTGGCTGTTAGCAGGCTACTGTACGAACAGATTTTGTTGTAAGTTACACAAACAATGATTGTCAGTAATCAGAGTCAGCCCCAGCTTGTAAAGTTTTACGTGTCATTGCAGCGACTATCTTTTCAAACAGAAATTAGCACTATTCTCCGGTGCCCAAAGTTGTCTATTTTGGTGATACACATCTATTTTCTTCTCCTCCTTCACCTTCTTCCTGATGTCGGAGCATTTTGTTTTTGTTTCAGCCTGTGTGCGGTTATAAATGTAGCGCAAGGCTCTAAATTGCACTACTCGGTCGTTACCTAGAATGAGGAGAAAGAAGCACCTCTTAATGAATTCTGATCAGCCAGAGTATGCAGAGCTCAGGCACAAGGCTACTTTCAGGCGTGGCCTGGGTGTACCAAGCCAAGGAAACTCCTGCAACAAATTTCAAGTTAACTGCAATGTAAAAAAAAAGAAATGTGCTCGGATTTGTGTGTGCACAGACTTTAATACGTCATCCTTTTTTCTTGCTTACAATGTTTTCTGGATTTGAACGTACCTCTATGTTTAATAGGAAATCCATGCAACTCTCAATACATGAGGCCCCAGGTGGACATTGAGAAATTTGGATTTTCAAAACTTGGGGGAACACAAATAGCTTGCGTACAAGGGGTGTTCCTTGAAAGGATTTTACAGCTCTTGAACAGGCTGTGAACATGTAAGACAAAGATCAACTTGTACCAGAGTGACTGAAAGAGAAAAGTATGAAGAAGGAAAGGAACTGATTGTGATCCAAAACATAGCAGCTCGTCAGTGATGCATGGTAGTGGTAGTGTCATGGTGTGGGTATGTATGGCTGCCAATTGAACTGGTTCCCTTGGATTCAGTGATTGCTAAAAAAAAAAAAAAAAAACGCAGCAGGATGAATTCTGTGTTTCAAGCAAGGTTATTTGCCAATAGTCTTTCAGATGCTTAAGAACTTATTGGACTGTGCTTCACAGTGCAGATGGACAATAACCCAAAGCATACAGTGAAAGCAACCAATTAGTCTTTTACAGCAAGGGAGAGGAATGTGACTAAATCAATCACTTGATCATACTCCAATTGAGCATAAATTCACTTGCTGAAGACAAAAGTGAATGGAAAATGTCCCAAGAACAAGCAGGAACTAAAGACAGTTGCAGTGCAGGTCTGGCAGACCGGCAGCACGAATGAAACCCAGAGCCTGGTGATGAGATCTGGACATTATTTTATATGGCCCACAAATGCCTGGAAATAATATGCGTCAATTAAGTACTTTATCTTTTCTTACTAAATGTATTTGTTCTTTCCATTTTAACAGAAAAAAAATGCAGGTACCCCAAGACATTGCATACTTTTTAAACTTTAATATTATCCAATAAAGCAAAAAATATATTATCATACTTTCCAAACATTTTATTTTGTTAAAAATACTCTAATTTCTGCTTGACTTATAGTTTTAGAGCAAGTTATCCATCAAATTGTACACTGTAAAAATGACAATACATTTTACTGTAAAATGTGCAATGTTTTTTTTACAGTATATTACTGTGAATTGAAAAAAACTCTACCACTGTTTTTTTACGGGAAATTCTGTCCATTGAGCTGCCAGTGTTATTACTGTAAGATCTATGGTTGTTATTTTTACTGTTAATGGTAAAAACGTATCACTGTTTTGTTTTTTTCACGGTAAAAAAAGTGCTAACTCAGTTGCCAGAATGAAATAAAAACGATGGTAAAGTTTTTCCATTTACCGTAATATGTTGAAAAAAACACTGCACATTTTATAGTGAAATTCTGGTGATTGAGTTGCTGGTTCTTTTTTACTGTAAAAAAAATTGCTTATTTTTTACAGTGTAAGTAAAAAAAGTATATAATAATCAAATGCATAGGCAAATTCATACATCATTCGTTATTACAAGCGGCCCTCTGAGGGCAGCCATAACTGCAATTTTGCCCTCATTGAAAATGAGTTTGACAACCCTGCTCTATACGTTCCAGACTTCAAGCTGTAAAGGACCGCAAAGAATTTGCAACCAAATAATAAAAAGTGAAACATTGATTCATGATCGTTTATTAGTCTAATTACTTTTGGTCTCTTAAAAAGTGTAAAGCACATATACAAACTTGTAATTCCTACACAATTCACCTGATTTGGTTGTAAACACAGTGGTACCTTAACTCAAGAGTAATTTGAGAAATTAGCTGTCTCTCAGCTTTTGTCATGCTTTAAATCGTGAGCGTACCTTGAGTTATGAGCTTTTTCACAAGAATATTTGGAACAGAGTTGTGCCGTTTGAGCACTGAAGAGTTGATACATTGTTGCATAAGTTTTGATTGGTTGATGTGCATGTTTGAGTGCCGCTCATAAATCGACACAAGGCAAGACACTGCCTTCCAACCAATCGGAACTAAGAAAGTTAGTGCAAAAGAAAAGCAGTGAAAGACCAAATCAGAGAAACAAACCATTTAAAGATATGTCCAGCTTAAAAAGAGAGTCAACATTTTTCACCCAACGTGCGCGGAAAGCCACAAGAGTCCAAACGACAAACATTAATCCATAAAAATATTGAGAAGCTGCAGGTGCTACAATTGGCGTGTTTGTTCTATTTAGTCTTGACTTAATCTGGACAGTTGAGGATTACCTTTGGAACATGTACATACCACTTGTTTTGACTTTTTCGATCCGCCACTCAAATACAGCTTAGTGGAACGTAAACAACGATTTCCTAATTCCTATTGTTGTACGACGGAGACAGTATTGGTCGTGGAATGAATCGTGCTCACAAGTTTCCGAGTACTACTGTATTGTACACTTAAGTCTGCAATTAAAGCACATATTTATTTACCAAGCTAACTTCTTGGTGAAAAACACGGCTACAAATGCAACTGAGCAAGGTTTTTACAAGTCAGTCTTTTAGTATTTTTTACAACAATAAAAACCACTGCACAATTGTAAACTGGCATCCGTGGCAATAAAGACTGCTTGTGTGCATGAAGATATAGAATACCATATTGATTGTACAATATGTTTTTCCTGATACGTCTGCTTTATCACTTCAATGTCAAAGAAAGCCATGAAAGAAACAAAGCCATTTTTTTTAAAAAAGGATTAATGGCTAACCTTTAAAGCATCACCGTTCACATTTCAGCATAGTTTCAGTGGCAACTATGGAGATTTGTGAGAGCAATCGCCTTGGGCAATTTCCATTACCTCTCTTAAAGTCTTTTCTTCATGATTTACTCATGCAGACGGAGATTCATTGCAAAAATGAGGACGGAGAAATTGCTTCTTTATAGTGTGCAGCAACATAACCAGTGCTTAGCTTGTTTCATCCCACGTTGCGAGATGTTGGTAGCACAAAATAAGGATAAAGGTTTGGTTTATTATCAAACTTATTTTCGAATGCCAGGATGTATTGAAATAAACCTAAAAAAAAAAACATGTTTACTGATATTAGTGGTAATGATGGCAGCCCAGCCTGGACACCCTAATGGATTTAGTGTTGACACTTTTGTAATAACAAATAACTTTTATTTATAATGCACTAGTGTTGTCTCGATACCAATATTATGGTACCGGTATCAAAATGTATTTTTATACTTTTCGGTACTTTTCTAAATAAATGGGACCAAAAAAAATGCATTATTGGCTTTATTTTAACACAAAATCTTAGGGTACATTAAAGGCCTACTGAAACCCACTACTACCGACCACGCAGTCTGATAGTTTATATATCAATGACGAAATCTTAACATTGCAACACATGCCAATACGGCCGGGTTAGATTAGTAAAGTTCAATTTTAAATTTTCCGCGAAATATTCTGCTGAAAACGTCTCGGTATGATGACGTTTGCGCGTGACGTCACGGATTGTGCGGACATATTGGGACACCATTGTGGCCAGCTATTAAGTCGTCTGTTTTCATCGCAAAATTCCACAGTATTCTGGACGTCTGTGTTGGTGAATGTTTTGCAATTTGTTTAATGAACAATGAAGACAGCAAAGAAGAAAGCTGTAGGTGGGATCGGTGTATTAGCGGCTGGCTGCAGCAACACAACCAGGAGGACTTTGAGTTGGATAGCAGACGTGCTACCGTGAGTACAGCTTTGGCTTCCAAACATTTGATCGCTTGCCCGTACGTGCGTGCCGCTATGTGCATGTCACATACGTAACTTTGGGGAAATATATGTGCTGTATGAACTTTACGGAGGTGAACGGTACTTTGGGCTGTGGGATTGAGTGTGTTGTGTGGGTGTTTGAGTTGTATTGGTGGGTTATATGGACGGGTAAGGGGGAGGTGTTTGTTATGTGGGATTAATTTGTGGCATATTAAATATAAGCCTGGTTGTGTTGTGGCTAATAGAGTATATATATGTCTTGTGTTTATTTACTGTTTTAGTCATTCCCAGCTGAATATCAGGTCCCACCCACCTCTCACAGCATCTTCCCTATCTGAATTGCTTCCACTGCCCTCTAATCCTTCACTCTCACTTTCCTCATCCACAAATCTTTCATCCTTGCTCAAATTAATGGGGTAATCGTCGCTTTCTCTGTCCGAATCTCTCTCGCTGCTGGTGGCCATGATTGTAAACAATGTGCAGATGTGAGGCGCTCCACAACCTGTGACGTCTCGCTACTTCCGGTACAGGCAAGGCTTTTTTATCAGCGACCAAAAGTTGCAAACTTTATCGTCAATGTTCTCTACTAAATCCTTTCAGCAAAAGTATGGCAATATCGCGAAATGATCAAGTATGACACATAGAATGGACCTGCTATCCCGGTTTAAATAAGAACATTTCATTTCAGTAGGCCTTTAAACATACGTTTCTTATTGCAAGTTTGTCTTTAAATAAAATAGTGAACATACTAGACAACTTGTCTTTTATTAGTAAGTAAGCAAACAAAGGCTCCTAATTTAGCTGCTGACATATGCAGTAACATATTGTGTCATTTATCATTGTATTATTTTGTCAAAATTATTAAGGACATGTGGTAAAAAATCAATTATTAATCTACTTGTTCATTTACTGTTAATATCTGCTTACTTTCTCTTTTAACATGTTCTATCTACACTTCTGTTAAAATGTAATAATCATTTTGTTACGATCTGTCACTTCATTTCTGTTTGTCTCCTTGGTTTTTGTATCACTTCCGCTCAGTGCTCTTATTTTGTTAAATTTCCTGTTCCGCGGAGCACTGTTGTCTCCTCACCTGCCGTTGATTGGCAGCCGGTCCACACCGGCTGCCAATCAGCATATGTCTATTTATGTTTTCGCTGGAGCACTCCTCAGTGCTCGATGATAAACTCTCTATGTTTGGAACATTTATGCAAGACTGCTTTATTTTCTGTTTATGTTAATTAAAATCTTCTTACCTGCTCATCCTCCCGCTGGTTCTTGCATCTTGGGGACACACAAACGGCAGCCATGCGAGTTCCTCACTGTATCATCGAGCCAGAATGCTGTGTCCTCGCGAGAACCCCTGTCGGCGATGCACAGCCGATGTTCTGGACCGCACAATTCATCGAGGACTCGAAAGCCAGGTTTGTGCGGTCCCAGCCCACAGCAGGCTCGGATCTTCTCCCTCCACCTCGACCGCCGGTTCCGGCTCTCCGACCGGCGCGGCCACCGCCGCCTTCCCTCCTCCCGGCTAGGCCGCCGGCTCCGGCTCTCCGACCGGCGCGGCCACCGCCGCCTTCCCTCTCCCGGCTAGGTCGCCGGTTCCGGCTCTCCGACCGGCGTGGCCACCGCCGCCATCTTCCCCGTCGCCTGCTGTGCGTCCTGTCCCGGCTCCACGGCAATCGCCTGTGCCGGCGCGTCGACCTCCGGTTCCCACACCGCGTCGCACGCCGGTCGCAGCCCCGCGTCTTACGCCGGTCGCGGCGCCACGACGACCAACACCGGCTGAGCGCCCAGCACCCGTTCCTGCTCCTAGGCAGCTTCCAGCAGCTGCATCACGGCTGCTATCCATTCCAGCACCCACTCGTCCTGCCAGTCCGGCGAAGACTCCAGTGGAGCCCACCGTGATGTCCTTCCTGGCCTCCTGGTGGGACTCGGCGAGGGACGTATCGTTTTCCCTCCTCCTGGCCCCCTACCGCCCGTCCCTGGTTTTCGCACCGGGGGACATCAACAACCCGGAACTCCTTCTCCCAGTGGTGAACGGCGTCTGGCATCCGCCTACTGGAGGGGGGGCTACTACCAGCAGCGGTGCAGCCAAGCACACGCCGCTGTCATCCCCGCCATCGTCTCCTCCCACGGAGACATCATCGTCTCTGGCGGGCTTTCGCACGGCGCCGCCATCTCCATCATTGGTGGGACTCTGCACGACACCGCCATTTTCCTGGTCGGCAGCGGATCCACCCACGACCACATCTCTGGCGGGCTTTTGCAGGGCGCCGCCATCTTCATTGTCATCATTGTCGACAACTCCGCCCATGACACCAGCTTCATCGTCGACGACTCCGCCCACGATGACATCTTTTCTGGCGCGCCTTCGCAAGGCGCGGAGGTCTTCCGCGGCACCGGCGGGACTCTGCACGGTGCCGCCATCTTCTTCGTCGGCAGCGGATCCACCGATGACGCTGTCATCATCATCGTCGCCGCAAGCTGCGCGACCTCCTCCTTGTCGGCCACTAATGTGGCCGTTCCGGGTCGCCCACCTCGCCAGTGGCAGCGGCGTTCAACGCGTCGCCACCACCTGACTCTCCCTCGCTGGCTGCGAGGACATTTGGCCTGGCGACCCTCCACCAACTCCTCCCTCCACCCTCCCGTCAGTTTTGGACTTTTTTCCGTTCTTGTTTTCAGGGAACATCTGGTATCTGTTCCTTGAGGGGGGGGGGGGGGTCCTGTGACGATCTGTCACTTCATTTCTGTTTGTCTCCTTGGTTTTTGTATCACTTCCGGTCAGTGCTCTTATTTTGTTAAATTTCCTGTTCCGCGGAGCACTGTTTTCTCCTCACCTGCCGTTGATTGGCAGCCGCTCCACACCTGCTGCCAATCAGCATATGTCTATTTATGTTTTCGCTGGAGCACTCCTCAGTGCTCGATGATAAACTCTCTATGTTTGGAACATTTATGCAAGACTGCTTTATTTTCTGTTTATGTTCATTAAAATCTTCTTACCTGCTCATCCTCCCGCTGGTTCTTGCATCTTGGGGACACAGAAACGGCAGCCATGCGAGTTCCTCACACATTTATTCTTCTGTCTGGATAATTTACATTAGTTTTGGATGATACCACAAATTTGGGTATGTCAGGTTCAAACACTGATGACATCTATTAAACAGACGAGAAGCAAGGAATCATGCAGAGACAGAGTTAAATTTGGCTCAATGAGGAGACACGTGTTTTGGGCTGTATTCTAGTTACAGATCCAAACTACGTTCTAAAGGTCCAGCCCGCGTGCTTCCTCTATTTATTTGGGAGGTCCGTTTACATCACTGAAGCTGTCGCTGGGGGAAGGGGGGTTAATCTCGACAACTCCAGTTAGACACAATATATGATTATACAAAAAGGCAAATGTGTTGACGCTGGTGATATCGCCTTGTCTCTGCGCTGTCTGCGTCACGGCGGTGTTCAGCCTTGGCAGTCAGCAGGCCGTTCCTGGACACAAACACTGATACCAGACTGGCTTGGAATCTTTTGGATTGCCAGCTTTGCACAGACAAAGAAAAATACCACTTCAGCACAATTATAGCAACGACCTTTAAGCATAAAAGTTGTGTGATAATATATACATACTCATTCTAACAGGGTATCAATCCAATACCAAGTTGTTACATACAGGATCATACATTGGTCATAATTTAAGTCCTTGTGTGTCCAGGGATGTATTTCCTGAGTTTATAAACATAATATAATTTTTTTTTTAATGGAAGAAGATTTTGTGATGCTAAAAAAATATTGATGTAATCATAGTAGTATCGACTAGATACACTCCTGTACTTGGTATCATTACAGTGGATGTTAGGTGTAGATCCACCAATGGCATTTGTTTACATTGTGACGCCGGTAAGCTACGGTTTGTAGTGAAACATGTTCAGCTATTCCTCGTCCTGCAGGGATGATACTTGTAAGAAAATTACTTTATTTGTCACAATGGAGGCGAGGATTAGTGATTTAGAAGTAGCTAAAACACTGCAGACCGCGGCTGGACGTTAACTGCTAGCTAGCTAGTCATGTCTTAAAGCACCTCTTCCTGAGGGCGTTTCAGTGTTACAACTTCACCTTTATTTTTGTTTTTAAGCCAAAATGCATCCGTTCTCCCTTTTCTGTCTACACACTGTGTCTGCTTGTAAGTACTCTGTGATTGTGCGCTGCCGAACATGCTCCTCTGCTCGTAATCCAGCAATGAAACGACATTTAAGAGGCGGTATAGTCCCGAATTTGATTCATTAGTATCGCGGTACTATACTAATACCGGTTTATCGTACAACCCTATATTGCAGTTTTCATTTGTCATCAAATCTCAAAGTGCTACATATTAGAAGACATAAAAACAAATAAGAGAGAAAAGTTGGAAAAAAAACAACATGATTTACAGATTAAATTTAGCTCAGGGCTTTTCGAAAAAAGGTGAGTCTCAAGTCCTTTTTTCCCACTGGAGAGTGGCAGCCTCAAAAGCCCCGGTTCCCATAGTCTTGAGCCCTGTCCTGAGCGCGAGCAGAAGGTGCTGTTTGCCAGACCCAGTTCTGGTTGAGGTGTGCCGGTGAGGTAAATGGGGGCATCACTGTGCAGGAGAACCTTGTATTCGATGCAGGCAGAGATGGGAAGCCAGTGAAGGGTGCAGAGGATGAGGGTGATGTACCCGTACTTCCGCACCCTCATCAGGACCCTGGCAGCGCTGTTTTAAACATACTGGAGCTTTTGCGTGTGTTACGTATAAGCCGTGAGAGGCCGGGATATAATGTGCAAAATACACTGGAAAGTTGGCGCCCTCGAGGCATCAAATAATTGAACGCTGATCACAAACGCATTGTATGCATTTATTTTGAGTCCCCCGGCTGACAAGCGGCTAGCAGCTAAGTGTGTGTCTCCTTAGACGGTGTGAAGACGCCTCCTCAAGCTAAGAATAACCAGGAGCAGGCATGCTAATAGCCAAGCTAACTGCTAAGCTAGCTTTAGACAACACAATAAATACACTATATTGCCAAGAGTATTTGGCCACCTATCCAAATGATCAGAACCAGGTGTCCTAATCACTCGGCCTGGCCACAGGTGTATAAAATCAAGCACTTAGGCATGAAGATTGTTTCTACAAACATTTGTGAAAGAATGGGCCGCTCTCAGGAGCTCAGTGATTTCCAGCGTGGAACTGTCATAGGATGCCACCTGTGCAACAAATCCAGTCGTGAAATTTCCTCGCTCCTAAATATTCCCAAGTCAACTGTCGGCTTTTTTTATAAGAAAATGAAAGAGTTTGGGAAAAACAGCAACTCAGCCACGAAGTGGTAGGCCACGTAAACTGACAGAGAGGGGTCAGCGGATGCTGAAGCGCATAGTGCAAAGAGGTCGCCGACTTTCTGCACAGTCAGTTGCTACAGAGCTCCAAACTTCATGTGACCTTCCAATTAGCCCACGTACAGTACGCAGAGAGCTTCATGGAATGGGTTTCCATGGCTGAGCAGCTGCATCTAAGCGATACATCACCAAGTCCAACGCAAAGCGTCGGATGCAGTGGTGTAAAGCACGTCGCCACTGGACACTAGAGCAGTGGAGACGCATTCTCTGGAGTATTGAATCAAGTTTTTCCATCTGGTAATCTGATGGACGAGTCTGGGTTTGGAGGTAGCCAGGAGAACGGTACATTTCGGACTGCATTGTGCCGAGTATAATATTTGGTGGAGGAGGAATTATGGTGTGGGGTTGTTTTTCAGGAGTTGAGCTTGGTCCCTTAGCTCCAGTGAAAGGAACTTTGAATGCTCCAGGATACCAAAACATTTTGGACAATTCCCTGCTCCCATCCTTGTGGGAATAGTTTGGAGCGGGCCCCTTCCTCTTCCAACATGTCTGTGCACCAGTGCACAAAGCAAAGTCCATAAAGACAAGGACGACAGATTCTGGTGTGGATGAACTTGACTGGCCTGCACAGAGTCCTGACCTGAACCCGATAGAACACAGAACGGAGACTAAGAGCCAGGCCTTCTCGACCAATATCAGTGTGTGACCTCACCAATGCACTTTTGGGAGAATGGTCGAAAATTCCTATAAACACACTCCGCAACCTTGTGGACAGCCTTCCCAGAAGAGTTGAAGCTGTAATAGCTGCAAAAGGTGGAGGGACATCATATTGAACCCTATGGGTTAGGAATGGGATGGCACTTCATGTTCATATGTGAGTCAAGGCAGGTGGCCAAATACTTTTGGCAATATAGTGTAAGTGTTTAGCAAAGTTTAAGAAGTGTAGATGGAACCACCTTACAGCAGAAAGTAAGTTATTAAAAGGAAATTAACAAGTAGATTAATAAGAGTCGAGAGAGAGGATATAACAACAACAACAGTTGGTGTGTCAGTATTGTTACAGTCAGTACACGGCAAGTCGATCCAAAAATTGGTGGTCGATACCAAGAGTAGTATCAGTATAGGATGGATAGCAGTGATTACTTTCTCAATATTATTTAAAAAAAATGTTTATGTTTACAAACTCGGTGAATGATTCCATGGACACGAGCACTAGTGATGTTTGACTCCATTCCACCAATCAAGCAGAGAGCCTGGCAGTCTCATGACCACACTCAGAGGCCCCACACTGCAAAAAGCAACATTATTATTGTGTTTAAACTACGAGGCGTGACAAGAGGCAGCATACCTCTTCAATCAATGTTAATGTACACACTGGAAACAACAACAGCTATATCATCTGTGTCAGTAGGAATGTTCATGCTTCAGCCTACAAGAATTCCACTTCCAATTAGAGCGCCTGTGTCAAACTAAAGGCCCGGGGGCCAGACTTAGCCCGCCACGTCATTGTATGTGGCCCGCGATAGCGTGGGAAAAGTGTGTGTTAATAAAATACTTTTTTTTTTTTTTTACTAAATACTAAATTATTTCGATTTTGACAGGGAACAAATGTAAGATAAAAATAAACAGTTGAATATTTGCTTGTCACCTTTACGTATGATTTATCCATTAGTTTGTACATGAACATCTTTTTATAATTAAGTGCAAAGGCAATGTAATATGAGGTGATTACTGATACACCTTTTTCTCAATGCTGTCAAATTATGTTTTTTTAAAAAATCAGATACATTTGAATTTTGATTAATCACAATTAATCACAGGTTATTGCCCACATACATAATTGTATTGATTTTTGTCAGGGGTGTAGGTGACGAACCCCAAGATGGTAAGCTGGTAAGCTACTTTCATAGCCACAGCTGCCCTGGGGTAGACTGACGGAAGCGTGGCTGCCAATTTGCGCCTACGGCCCCTCTGACCACCACCTATCATTCATTCAACATTCATTCACCGGTGTGAGCGGCACCGGGGGCAAGAGTGAAGTGTCCTGCCCAAGGACACAACGGCATGGTAAGAGGCGGGGAGCGAACCTGCAACCCTCAGGTTTCTGACACGGGGGCTCAACCCACTACGCCATGCCAGTATATATATATATATATGTGTATATATATATATATATATATATACACATATATATATACACATATATATATATATACACATATATATATATACTGTACATATACATACATACATACATACATACATACATACATACATACATACAAACAGCGCGGCCCCCGGCAAATTGTTTTAACCCAATGCGGCCCCCGAATCAAAAAGTTTGCGGACCCCTGATTAAGAGTATGTGAAAGTTTGACTCCTACCTTGTTTACTACCTGTGACAACCTTTTTAAAGTTTTGTAATTAAATTTGAAATATCAAGCAGTTAAAATGCGCCAAACATGGATACGTGTGGAGAGTGTTTTACATTTTTCCTATCATCCACTCTAATGGGTTTAAATAGGTATCATTTTTGATTTTTTTTAATGGTATTTGGATGTTTTTCATATCATCCACAAAGTAAGCAGGTTGTGTTATGTGTGACCAAATGTGTTGACCATTATGTTAGTTGCATTTTAATTTTTTACGCCATGACTAGGGAAGGTTGTTTGAATTGTGTCATAAGTAAATGTTTTGAAAGCATGCTCAAGGGTTATTGATCTGATTTACTCACAATGTCCACAAGTTGTCAGCAGATCTGTAGCGTTCAGAGACAGCCTGGTGCGTAAGATCAATTTGAAAGCACTGTGCAAAATAATAGAATGACAAATGACACAATATGTTACTGCATATGTCAGCAGCTAAATTAGGAGCCTTTGTTTGCTTACTTACTACTAAAAGACAAGTTGTCTTGTATGTTCACTATTTTATTTATTTAAGGACTAAATTGCAATAAGAAACATATGTTTAATGTACCGTAAGATTTTTTTTGTTAAAATAAAGTGGTGGGACAACACTAATGCATACAGAAATCATTTTCTTCTTTACTGGTGGATATGACCGTGCTTTTTTTTAATTTTGATCGTGGCTTCACTGCTTGTTTACTTTGTATGATTTACAGTATTATAATGTGTTCCCCCTCTCAGGCCGTTCTAATAATCTCCACCAACGGGGCCGCATTATTAGTCATGCTGCTAATAATATTCTCAGCTCATGTCATTCATGTCTCACAAGCCTCAATGATGTGAATGCCATTTGGTGAAGAGGAGGGGGATTCATCTGTCTCTCTGTGTGGGAGTGGGCCCGCATCCCCGCATCCATCATAACCAGACCTATTGTGTGTGTGTGTGTAAGCTGGCCATGTGTGTGTGTGTCTTATCATTCGCCATCATCATAATATGGGCTAAAGCACACCAGCCAGTGTAAATGTGCTTCTATTCTACTCCCCTGAGCCACCCTTTATCCATTTCCTGCTTGTTCCAAAGGAAAGAAGGTGGTGTGTGTGTGTGTGCGTGTGTGTGTGTGTGTGTGTGTATCAAGATGTGCAAAGAAAAATTTGAAAGCGTTTTTTTTTTTTTTTTTTTTTACAGTGATATCACTGTTGTGGCTGACATCTGTGTAATGGCAGCTACCAGGCTGCAGGTAGAGCCTGACATAAGTAAGAGATGATTTATGCACAGTTCTCCCATTGCACAAAGCCAGCGAAAGAGATGTAATTGGCAGACACACGGCGCACAAACCGCCTTGTCCTCGCCATCAATTAAAGTCACACTGGGACAATGACGGCGACGGGAACGAGAGCCTCTCGCGGCAAATTCAAGTTCTGGCCTAATTTCACAAGGGATTGAGAGCGGTGAGGTTTTGCAGGAGTTTACTTTTGGTTGTGAAAAACAACAGGATGCTGGGAACATGGTGACCTCGATAAAAGAGCAGGAATTACAGCTCTCTCCAAAATGGCGTCTGGATGTTGAGGAAGGCCTTCATGCCAAACAACCATGGAATTGAGAAATATACTACCTCACAAGTCTGAAGGCTGTGAGCAGTTTGTATTATTTATTGATCCAAAGGGAGCTATTGTCTTTAGGCAGTTCGTTGTTCTGCCCTTGCTACTCAATTTCGGTGTGTGCAGCTAGTTAACAGCATGAAGATTTAAAAGATAGCATTAAATGGTAAATGGGTTATACTTGTATAGCGATTTTCTACCTTCAAGGTACTCAAAGCACTTTGACACTATTTCCACATTCACCCATTCACACACACACATTCACACACTGATGGCAGGAGCTGCCATGCAAGGCCCTAACCACCACCCATCAGGAGCAAGGGTGAAGTGTCTTGCTCAAGGACACAACGGACGTGACTAGGTAAATACTTGCCAACCTTGAGACCTCCGAATTCGGGAGATGTGGGGAGGGGGGGGGGGGTGTGTGTTTTAGAGGGGTGTAGTGGGGGGTGTATATATTTTCAAGTATTTCTTATATAGTATATATATATATATATATATATATATATATATATATATATATATATATATATATATATATATATATATAGGGATGTCCGATAATGGCTTTTTGCCGATATCCGATATTCCGATATTGTCCAACTCTTAATTACCGATACTGATATCAACCAATACCGATATATACAGTCGTGGAATTAACACATTATTATGCCTAATTTGGACAACCAGGTATGGTGAAGATAAGGTTTTTTTTTTTTAAATTAATAAAGTAAAATAAGATAAATAAATAAAACATATTTTCTTGAATAAAAAAGAAAGTAAAACAATATAAAAACAGTTAGATAGAAACTAGTAATTAATGAAAATGAGTAAAATTAACTGTTAAAGGTTAGTACTATTAGTGGACCAGCAGCACGCACAATCATGTGTGCTTACGGACTGTATCCCTTGCAGACTGTATTGATATACAGTATATTGATATATAATGTAGGAAATGTAGAAACAACCCTTTTGTGTGAATGAGTGTGAATGGGGGAGGGAGGTTTTTTGGGTTAGTGTACTAATTGTAAGTGTATCTTGTGTTTTTTATGTTGATTTAATAAAAAAAACCAAAAAAAAAACCAAACAAAACGATAGCGATAATAAAAAAAATGATACCGATAATTTCCGATATTACATTTTAAAGCATTTATCGGACATATCTCTCTCTCTCTCTCTCTCTCTCTCTCTCTATATATATATATATATATATATATATATATATATATATATATATATATATATATATATATATATATATATATATATATATATATATATATATATAAATAATCCGTTCATGAATGAGTATATCCGTTGGGCCACCGTGTTCAATGGAGAAGTCTGATCTACAAAATTAGCAGGCAGCATACCCCTTCCCCTTCGAGCTGTCCTGGATGAACTGAAATATTTTTTTTCCAATCATTTTGGAACTTGCAAGCGTACTTCTTCGTACTCGTGGTCGCGATGTCTCTTCTTCGTTCTTCTGCTTCGTCTCTGTTATGTTTTTGGACATTACTACTTGCCGTAGTTTTGAAGCGATGCATGATGGTAATCCGGATGTTGTGTGTCAGTGTATTACCTAAAACGTGCCGGCTGGAATAAACACACGCTGAGAAATAGCTCCGTGCCGGCCTACTTTATGGGTTATAGATAAACCTATGGATAACGGAGACATATATAATAGTCTCCTTCTCAGGTGAGAGAGGACGCTAAAGGCAGTGCCTTTAAGGCACGCCCCCAATATTGTTGTCCGGGTGGAAATCGGGAGAAATTCAGGAGAATGGTTGCCCCGGGAGATTTTCGGGTGGGAGCACTGAAATTCGGGAGTCTCCTGGGAAAATCGGGAGGATTGACAAGCATGGACTAGGTTGGTAGAAGGTGGGGATGGAACCAGGAACCCTCAGGTTCGAAAAAGCAATGGTACGGTATTATTACAGGGTTAAATGCAAGTACTTTATAAATTACACAAATCTGTTTCTAAATAACTCTAAGACTTACTATTTGTTCTTTTTTTTTGTTTTTTGTATAGGTTTTTTTTTGGGGGGGGGGGGAGGGGTGGTATCGTTGGGATGTACACAAAAAAATATTTTGACTTTTATGGCAGACAATAGATGTATGATGTATGCAAATATGATGTAATGGATAAGAATGTCTGATGCTGGACGTGTCACAATTGGTATAACTCGTCGACCCAAATGCAGAAATGACAAAGTCAAAGTCCAAGGGTTATTATTGAAAGGTAGAGTACCGAAGGCAGAGGAAACGGGTAAGTCGAGGAGCAAATAACACGAAAGCAGCAGATCAGCAAAATCATCAAAAATGCTAGAATTCTAGGAAAACTGGCGAGAAGCGTTGCCACGTGTAGAACTGTGAACAATCTGGCGATCGCGCCGAGTGAAGTCCAAACATATATAGGCTGCAGGTGATGAGTTGATGGCAGGCAGGTGAGTTGATTAGGGAACTGGGATCAGCCGTGCCAGGGCTGAGAGCTGGAGCCAAGACTACGCCCAAAACATGCCCACTCTCACAAAGACACACACAGAGACTGTGACAGGACATCAATCAAACATTCAATAATGTATTTTTATTTTTTTTTTAAATGGGGCAATGACTACAAAAATAATACTTTCTTCGCTAACCGTGTTACAGAAAAGGTCATATGTTACATAATGTATTATCGAGAACATTTAAGCCCCTTATTTATTGAAATGAAAATATTGAAATCCAACAATTTAGTGAATTTGCAAACAACCAAAATTATGCATTAAAAAAAAATGTAACCTGCTACTAGTGTTGTAATGATACCAACATTTTGGTACCGGTGCCGGTACTAAAATTATTTCGATACTTTTCTGTACTTTTCTAAATAAAGGGGACCACAAAAAATTGCATTATTGGCTTTATTTTAACACAAAATCTTAGGGTACATTAAACATATGTTTCTTATTGTAGTTAAGTCCTTAAATAAAATAGTGAACATACTAGACAACTTGTCTTTTAGTAGTAAGTAAACAAACAAAGGCTCCTAATTAGTCTGCTGACATATGCAGTAACATATTGTGTCATTTATCATTCTATTATTTTGTCAAAATTATTAAGTACAAGTGGTAGAAAATGAATTATTTAATCTACTTGTTCATTTACTGTTAATATCTGCTTACTTTCTCTTTTAACATGTTCTATCTACACTTCTGTTCAAATGTAATAATCACTTATTCTTCTGTTGTTTGATACTTTACATCATTTTTGGATGATACCACAAATGTGGGTATCAATCTGATACCAAGTAGTTACAGGATCATACATTGGTCAGATTCAAAGTCCTCATGTGTCCAGGGACGTATATCCTGAGTCTATAAACATAATATACATTTAAAAAAAACGAAAGATGTTGTGATGCCGAACAATATCGACGTAATCATGGTAGTATCGACTACATACTCTATTGTACTTGGTATCATTACAGTAAATGTCAGGTGTAGATCCACCAATAGCGTTTGTTTACATTTTGACGCCGGTGAGCTTAGCTATTCCTCGTCCTGCAGGGATGATACTTGTAAGAAACTTACTTTATTCGTCGCCATGGAGGCGAGGATTAGTGATTTAGAAGTAGCTAAAACACTGCAGACGGTGGATGGACTTTAGCCACTAGCTAGCTAGCCATGTCTTAAAGCACCTCTTCCTGAGGGCGTTTCAGTGTTATAACTTCACCTTTGTCGTTAGTTTTTAAGCCAAAATGCGTCCGTTCTCCCTTTTCTGTCTACACACAGTGTCTGCTTGTAAGTACTCTGTGATTGTGCACTGCCGAACATGCTCCTCTGCTCGTGAACCAGCAATGTCACGACGTGACTTCGACGCGGGCGCAGGGGGGCGGGGGACCGGTACATTTCAGAGGCGGTATAGTACCGACAATGATTAATTAGTATCGCGGTACTATACTAATACCGGTATACCGTACAACCCTACCTGCTCCCCAAGAATGTACAACAATTCTGTCATGATCCGTTGCCCGGGTTATGTTTAGTTTGTCATATCTTTAGTTTATTGTCTATTTCTGTTTTCAGCACCCTCTTTAGTTTTGTTAGTTGCCATGGGTGCTGATTCCGTGCACCTGCCTAGTGGTCGGGACGCTCACCTGCTCCTGATCACTAATCAGAGAGCTATTCATCCCTTCCTCCTTCTCCATTCAGTCTGGCAGTCTTGTTTACCCTTGGCGACTGTACAGTATATTTGTGCATAGCCTTGCTAGCCATTTAAGTTTCTTACGTGATTATCCAGCTGACCGTCGTAATTATGACACACTGTCAAATTTGGATCAGCTGCCACTGCATTCGCATAAGAAATCAGCTTGTAGTAATTACAAATAGGAAGCAACAGCACAATTCATTCTCAAATGTCCCTCAAAGTCACGCACGTTAATAATACAGTTTCAAGCGAACGCCACTTAACTCACGACCGCTTAATTCAACATCTGTATGCTCCCACTAGGACAAATCATGCAAAATAATAACATTGACCATCATTGCTATGCCGATGACACCCAAATCTATGTGGCGCTATCACCAAATGACTATCGCCCCATTGATCTTCTGTGCCAGTGCATTGAGCAAGTCAAACACTGGATGTGCCAACATTTCCTACAACTAAATGAAGATAAAACTGAGATAATTGTTTTTGGTGCTAAAAAAGAAAGGTTTAAAGTCGTCCAACACCTTCAATCACTGTCCCTGAAAACCTCAAATAAAGCCAGAAATCTTGGGGTTATTTTAGATTCTGATTTACATTTCGACAGTCACATCAAATAAGTAACAAAATCCGCCTACTATCACCTCAAAAATGTAACAAGACTTAGAGGGCTCATGTCAGCTTAAGACTTAGAAAAACTTGTACATGCCTTTATTACCAGTAGGCTGGACCAGTGGTTCTCAAATGGGGGTACGTGTACCCCTGGGGGTACTTGAAGGTATGCCAAGGTGTACGTGAGATTTTTTTTAAATGTCTGTCATAAAGAATTGTGAAAAGAAATGCAACAATGCAATATTCAGTGTTGACAGCTAGATTTATTTGTGGACATGTTCCATAAATATTGATGTTAAAAATGTCTTTTTTTTGTGAAGAAATGTTTAGAATTAAGTTCATGAATCCAGATGGATCTCTATTACAATCCTCAAAGAGGGCACTTTAAGATGATGATTACTTCTATGTGTAGAAATCTTTATTTATAATTGAATCACTTGTTTATTTTTCAACAAGTTTTTAGTTATTTTTATATCTTTTTTTCCAAATGAGCAATATTTTGCCCTGTTATACAATTTAATAAATCAGAAACTGATGACATAGTGCTGTATTTTACTTCTTTATCTCTTTTTTTCAACCAAAAATGCTTTGCTCTGATTAGGGCAGGGGTCGGCAACCTTTACCACTCAAAGAGCCATTTTGGCAAGTTTCACAAATTAAAGAAAGTAATGGGAGCCACAAAAAAAAAAGTAAAATAAAAAACACTGCATACAAAGCTTAAATGCTTTGTGCTATGTTAACCAGGGGTCTCCGACACACGCACCGGCACGCACTTTAATGTGGAAATTTGATGTTAGTGCAGCCCGCGAGTTTTGAATGAATGGCGCTTGATAGCGTCACGCCTGCCAACCCTCTCATTTTTCCCGGGAGACTCCCGGATATCAGAGCGTGATGACACTGCATTTGGCACCCTCTACAGTCTGCCCTAACAGTGTACCTGCTCGACCACACGTAGAATGTAATTTCAGCTTGCTCACGTAAGTGACAGCAAGGCGTACTAACTCAGCAGCCACACATCTTACACTGACGGTACCAATACCCAGAATCCCATGCAGCCCTAACTCTTCCGCTCAACCAACGCACGGAGAGGGGGGGGGGGTGATGTGTGGGGGGATTTGGTGGTAGCGGGGGTGTATAATGTAGACCGGAAGAGTTAGGGCTGCATGGGATTCTGGGTAATGGTTGTGTTGTGTTTATGTTGTGTTACGGTGGGATGTTCTCCAGAAATGTGTTTTTCATTCTTTTTTGGTGTGGGTTCACAGTGTGGCGCATATTTGTAACGTAACAATGTTAAAGTTGTTTGATACGGCTACCGTCAGTGTAAGCTGTGTGGCTGATGAGTAAGTATGCTTTGCTGTCTCCTGTGTGTGCAAGTAATAACAACATGCAATATGTGGCTGGAATGGCACGCTGTATGTAAATGCTATAGAGGATAATTACTGCAGTGCAATTAGGGCACGCCCTTTATTTAGTAATTAGAGTGTAAATAGGATTATTTTTTCCCTGGGAGTAATCTATGAGAGACACTGGGATCCATAAATCTCCTGGGAAAATCGGGGGGGTCGGCATGTATGTAGCCGAGCCGCATCAGAGTGGTCAAGGAGCCGCATGCGGCTCCGGAGCCGCGGGTTGCCGACCCCTGGATTAGGGGGTACTTGAATTAAAAAAATGTTCACAGGGGGTACATCACGGAAAAAAGGTTGAGAACCACTGGGCTAGACTATTGTAATGGTCTCCTTGCAGGTCTTCCCAAAAAAACTGTCAGGCAGCTACAGCTTGTTCAGAACGCTGCTGCTAGATTCCTAACAAAGACCAAAAAATGTGAGCACATTACACCAATTCTTAAATCCTTACATTGGCTCCCTGTACATCAGAGAATTGATTTCAAAATCCTCCTGCTCACATATATATCACTACATGGTCTAGGGCCGAAGTATATTACTGATATGCTCCCACTATATAAGCCCTCTAGATCACTAAGATCTTCTGAGACCAATCTGTTAGCGGTTCCCAGAGTAAACTCAAATCAAGGGAGAGCATCATTCAGTCACTATGCAACAAATAGCTGGAATAAACTTCCTGAAGATGTTAGACTTTCCCCAACTCTGACTACTTTTAAAACTAGACTGAAAACTTTTATGTTCACCTTAGCTTTCAGCTAAATCTTTTAACATCCGCACTGTTTTTATTTTTATTGTCGGCATTTTAATTTTGCTTTTATTTTCTCTCATTTCACTTTGTTGTCTGTGAAGCACTTTGAGTCTGCCTTGTGTATGAAAAGTGCTATACAAATTAGGGATGTGCGTATCGATCCTGTGGTATCGATATATCGATACTCACACGCTACTCATTTGGCATCACTTTTCTGAAAAAAGTATCGATATAAACCAAAAAACGGCGTGTGGGGGGTGCAAGCATCACTTTCAGATGTTTTTGATGACTTACTTAACTTACTATGTGCTGGGACACCCCTGTACCTGGCAGAGTATAGAGCTGGCCCAGTCACGTGACAGGAGACAGCGAATGAGCGTCGTCAACGTGCAACACACACACAGCCAGCCGACAGCGATGCAGCCAGGCATATCCAGTGTTGTCCAATTGTTGACTTAAAACAGGCATTGTTTTTTTTTTTTTTAGTAATGTTTACTGAATATTTTTGTTTAAATGATTATCCTAAATTCAAATAATTTCCACACAGGGGAATTTACTGTTAGTTGAGAATTGCTTGAGTATTTAAAACAAGATAAGAAAGAGATACAATTTGGAGATTCTTCATCTTTGCATTACAGTTGTATTTTTTTCCAAGAAAATCTTGAATATATGATTGAATGTGATTTTGGTTTTAATCTGTAACATTATTTCTTACATTTCGAAAACATTAGCCTATTTCATATTTCATTAATTTCTAATTATATCACAAACTTTAAAAAATAACTGCAGCTTCTTGCAATTCGGATTTGGCTGTTAATTGGAAAGCCCTAATATTTAATTATTATTATATATAATATATAGTTATTATTATATATAATATTTAATTTATTTTTCATATTCTTGTTATTTATTTTAATTTTACTTTTATTATATATTGACCATAATAAATGTGGTATAAATGGTCTGTATTTGTCTTGTGATTTGTCTTAAATAATAACAATAGTAATAATATTTTTGACTGACAAAAAATTGCCAATAAGACATTATTGGTATCGGTATCGGTATCTATGAAAATGCAAGAAAAAGTATCGGTATCGTATCGAATCCTAAAAGTGTGGTATCGCCCATCCCTAATACAAATAAAGTTGCCTTGCCTTGCCTTGCCTTGCCTTAATAATAATCCACTCAAATAAGTGAAAAATGTAGGTAATACAATAATCCATAAAGTAGCTTTGACGCAGTTTCCGACGTGGCATCAAAACACACCTTGCTTAAATGTGTTTCAGTTCGTTTTGTCTCTTGACTCTTGAGCATTACACTTGACAAACACAGACACATACGTAGGTCAACCTCCGGTCCGTCACTCAAATACGTCCTTGTGCAACATAAACACAAAACTATTTATATTGTTACAAAATGCACACCCACCTACCACGCTAATTGATGGCATTGGTTTATATGATATATTTTAATATGTCATTTAAAAAGTCTGCGCTCTGAGTGTATAAACTATATTTCCAGCTGAGTGTAATTGTAATGAATAGAACCAGTGATGGATCTGTTTACAAGAAGATGACAAAAGTGCATTAGCAAACATAGTTGACTTGTTTAAGACATAAAAAGCAGGTGTCGATAAAAGACTCCCCTGCTGTTAAGGAGGTGTAAATGATAAATGGGTTATACTTTGACAGTATTTCCACATTCACCCATTCACACACACATTCACACACTGATGGCAGGAGCTGCCATGCAAGGCGCTAACCGGCACCCATCAGGAGCAAGGGTGAAGTGTCTTGCCCAAAAACACAACGGACGTGACTAGGATGTTAGAAGGTGGGGATTGAACCCCAGTAACCAGCAACCCTCCGATTGCTAGCACGGCCACTCTACCAACTTCGCCACGCCGTCCCCACAAGCTCTTGTGCTAATAAAAAACTCTAATATTTTTTTTCCACGTCTTTGTTTACGCCAATTACATATAGTACTGGTAAATGCTGGTATCGATAACGAATATCCCAGGGTATCGTATCGATAAATAATAATAATAATAGTAATAGATTGTATTTGTAAAAAGCACTTTACATTGAGTAAACAACCTCAAAGTGCTACAGTGTATTAAGATAATAAAAAAAAAATAATAAAAAAAACTAGAACAGACAATTAGCTAGAACTAGCATGCATATATCTTAAAAAAGGCTTTTTAAAAAAGAAGGGTTTTTAAGCCTTTTTTAAAAGCATCCACAGTCTGTGGTGCCCTCAGGTGGTCAGGGAGAGCGTTCCACAGACTGGATAAAATCTTAACGATATACATCACTATCGATCAATCACTCTAGTTTTGATCATACACTGATACAACCATTGGTATCGACACTACCGATATACGGATCGGTCCGCCATCTTTTTTCCGTATACAAAACCCAAAACCAGTGAAGTTGGCACGCTGTGTAAATCGTAAACAAAAACAGAATACGATGATTTGCAAATCCTATTCAACTTATATTCAATTGAATAGACTGCAAAGACAAGATATTTAATGTTTGAACCGAGAAACGTTGTTATTTTTTGCAAATATTAGCTCATTTGTAATTTGATGCCTGCAACATGTTTGAAAAAAGTTGGCACAAGTGGCAAAAAAGACTGAGAAAGTTGAGGAATGCTCACCAAACACTTATTTGGAACATCCCACAGGTGAACAGGCTCATTGGGAACGGCACGTGTCTCTTTCTTTGTTTCCTGTCTTTTTGTATGGCGTATGATTTATGACAAATAAATCATATCCTATCTTCGTCCGGAAGTTTCCCGTCTGCATCCCGGGAGAACGACCACGCATAAACATGCGACCCAACCGTGACAGTGATCACACAGGGAAAATATCAAATGTCGACTATAGTATCCATTTTGTACCGTTTTCAGAAAGGCGTCTATCACTAAAATGTTATTCTGATTAACATTGTTGTCAATTATTACACATTAAAATATGTACATGGGATGTTTTTGGAAACAAAGTGGAACGTTTTTATTCTCCAGCAAAAAAAAAAAAACACTGTTGATTCTGAACATAGTTAGTAAAAAAAAAGTGTGTTGGCATGATGAAATAGGGCTAACTCATTCCTGGAGTCTCTACACGTTGGCTTCCAGGAAATGTTTAACTGTTGTTTCATATATTTGACTGGGATTTCTGCTCAAATTGGATTGGTGTTCCTCGAGTTTTCAGCCATTTCAGTTTGAGAACTCATCGCTCATGGGCCGAGATCCCCCTTTTCTCATGAATAACATTGACAGATGGAGGCCAACTGTCTCGCATGCACATGTGCGTGTGTGTGTGCGTGTGCGTGTGCGTGTGCGTGTGTGTGTGTGAAGACAGTGGGATGTCAGTATGGTGGAAAGCATGTCTATATCCCGGTGTGACGCACCTCTTGACATGTGGGAATGTATGTGATACATGTAGGCCTGGGCGATATGGCCTATAAATAAAATCTCCAACTTTTTCCCACAAACACTTCGATTTACGTTTTTTTTTTTTCCCTTTATAAAGAACCCAAAGAATACAAATAACAGATAATTTTTTTCAATCGCCTGCAACAACTTGAATATATCGATAAAATCGATATAAATATCACCCGGACCTATTTACTTGTATGATGCTCTCTCCTAAGATCCAACAGGCCATCATCATATCCATCCATCCATCCATTTTCTACCGTATCATATAAAAAAATATAATATATATCTTTGTCGCTGGAGGCTGCATTATTATCGCAATATACCTTAAATTCCGGACTATAAGCCGCTCCTTTTTTTCCTACACTTTGAACCCTGCGGCTTACAAAACGGAGCAGCTAATTTATGTTTTTTTCTTCACTGACGCTCAGAATAAAATACATTTTATAAAAATAAAAAATAAAAAAAACAGAAACACTGAAAGGGTGCCATCTTCTGGACGAGTGCGCTCACTGCAGTGCCTGCTCAGTGGCCTTGTGGTTAGAGTGTCCGCCCTGAGATCGGTATGTCGTGAGTTCAAACCCCGACCGAGTCATACCAAAGACTATAAAAATGGGACCTATTACCTCCCTGCTTGGCACTCAGCATCAAGGGTTGGAATTGGGGGTTAAATCACCAAAATGATTCCCGAGCTGCTCCCCTCACCTCCCAGAGGGTGGAGCAAGGGGATGGGTCAAATGCAGAGGGTAATTTCACCACACCTAGTGTGTGCGTGACTATCAGTGGTACTTTAACTTTAACTTAGTGCTTTCAACAATCGTAAGTAGAAGTGGCATTCAGTCGTCTAGCCAGCCATAGCTTTTTTACCCGTGTGGATACAAAATTCATTACGCCAAGCAAAGTTTTACAATATAACTAAAACAATGCTTACTTACCGTATTTTTCGGAGTAAAAGTCGCTCCGGAGTATAGGTCGCACCGGCCAAAAATGCATAATAAAGAAGGAAACAAACATATATAAGTCGCACTGGAGTATAAGTCGCATTTTTTGGAGAAATGTATTTGATAAAACCCAACACCAAGAATAGACATTTGAAAGGCAATTTAAAATAAATAAAGAATAGTGAACAACAGGCTGAATAAGTGTACGTTATATGAGGCATAAATAACCAACTGAGAACGTGCCTGGTATGTTAACGTAACATATTATGGTAAGAGTCATTCAAATAACTATAACATATAGAACATGCTATACGTTTACCAAACAATTTGTCACTCCTAATCGCTAAATCCCATGAAATCTTATACGTCTAGTCTCTTACGTGAATGAGCTAAATAATATTATTTGATATTTTACGGTAATGTGTTAATAGCAGACACATATTTTAACAGCTCAAATCTTTCCATCCACCTTCAAATGCAGCCTTAAGTTATTTTAAGCATATTTTAAGATGACTAATTCATTCATAAATATTTATTTATACTGCATCTGTGCTGCTCATTCAGCTGTTGTAAAAATTCATTATTATTAAAATGTTGTCTATTTAAAAGAAAGGAAAGGCAAAGTGCTTAAAAAAAACAATTACCTTGTTTATGTATTTAAACAAGTTGAAATAGCAGCAATGGAAACAAACAACAAAACACAAAATCTAACTCCCTCAAAAATAAAAGCATTTTCAGTTTAAAAAGCTGCACGCTGATATATTGACTATTGATTAATTATTGACAGTTTTAGCACTCTAATAGACTCAATGTGTAGAATTATATCTTATATTAATTCTTAAAATGTTGTCTATTTAATAGATTGTATGTTTAATCTTACGATACCGTCACGGCCCGGGCGCACTCCAGTGCGCATTCATCTGGACGCACCTCCAAGAGCGTTCATGCGCGCGCCACTCCGGCTGCAACCGGCAGAATGCTTTCCATCTGCAATCAGCACACCTGTCACTGATGAGCTTCCTGGGCTTCTGCATTCCGGGCCAGAACGTAGTTTCCTGTTTCGTACAGTAAGCCAAACTCGTATCAAGCTCTATGCTCTCTCTCTCTCTCTGTTTTCTCGTCCTCTGTGTTCATTTTGTCTCGTGTCCCTTGTCATTCCAGCGGCATTTCCTCCGTTCCCGCGTTACGAGCTGTGTGTCTCGTCTCCCCGTCTTCCCTCTGGTTCCCTGGCTGCCTTTTGGATCCTGACCTCCCACCTGGACACGGACTTTGACGCCTCTTTCCTGCCCTCGACCTCACGCCCGCTCACGGACCTCCGAGCCTGTCTTGCCCCCCTTGGACTTCCGCACCTCGCTCAACACTCCCGGTAACACACTACAGCTAATCTCTACACATAGTCGTACACCACACACATTTTGGATGTGTTTACACACTTAATTTCTTATTTTTATATATTGTGTATATATATATATATATAAATAAACCAGAGCTAAATTGATGTGCCGTCTTCTTCCCCTGTACACCATAACAGATACCTCCGCATTGGTGCCTGTCTGTCTCTCTCTTTCTGTGTGTGTGTGTGCGCGTTTTTAAAGTGCCCTTTTTTTACAGCATTGCAAATTGACGCTGCTTTAAAACGTACTTGAACTGATGTACATGTGACGGGACACAAGTAGGGGATTTTATTTTTTTACGTTTCATTACCATGCATGTCTTAGAGTGTTTTTATTGCTGTGGATTTTAATTGCATGTTTTTACACTTTGTGGAATTTGATTGTATTTTTAATTGCATGTTTTCACCCCTTGTGGACTTTGCTTGTATTTTAAGACGTTGCCCCTTTTAGCTTGTTGCCCCTAACAACCCAGTACATGTCACTTTGCCCAATTGAACGGCACCTGAAATCAGACGCACCTGAGGAGCATTAGGACTGCACACATTTAAAAGGAGAGAACAGGCAAGGCAGGGCAGCATCGACAGGCTTTGACAAGAGCGACCTGGTGGACACACACACACACGCAGGCTGGGAAGGAATCCCCCGGACTACACAGCAGACCCCGCAGGCTACCGGAGCGAACCCCAAGAAGCCCACAACACACAGGGGCAGAAGAAACTCTGCCTCCCCAGTAAGTGTCGTGCATTGTGGGGGTGTTCAACTGCCTTGGGCTGTGGGCTTGCGGGCTCGTGCGTTGTGCGCTGGCTGTGTGGTTCTGTGGGCGGGAGCGATCGGGACCCAGAGACCTGTGGTGACCCCCGGGAGCGACCAAGAGGCGGAGCGAGACGGGACGAGTACGGCCACGTAGGTCCCACGAGAAACTGGAGCGATCGGGACCCGGACACCTGCATTGACCCCCGGGAGCGACTAAGAGGCGGAGTGAGACGGGACGAGTACGGCTGTAGGTCCCACGAATGACCGGAGACTGGTGAGGAAAGTGGGCGTACCCAATACTTCTACGCGGAACTACAGCAGAGGCAGGGGAAACCCTGTCTTGCGTGTAAGTGTGACGTCAGCCCTGAGAGCGTCTCCGTGTTTTTAAATGATTTTATTCCCGTGGCCTGCCTCCGTTTTAATTCTGTGTGCAGGAGGATACCGTGGAAGTGGGCGGCGCCAGGACACTGACCCACTACGCCTGTCGTGGCTGTACTTTGGATTGTAATTTAGTGTGAACAAGCATAATTATCTTTCCTTATTTTGGGACGGTTGCTCTCACTACATTGGGTTCTTAATATTTATATTGGTTTTAAGCAAAATTGTATTAGATTTTAATATTCTACCACTCGGGTCCATCACATACACAAAGTTTAGCTGGCTGACTTTGGCTTATATCAGGGGTCACCAACGCGGTGCCCGCGGGCACCAGGTAGCCCGTAAGGACCAGATGAGTAGCCCGCTGGCCTGTTCTAAAAATAGCTCAAATAGCAGCACTTACCAGTGAGCTGCATCTATTTTTTAAATTGTATTTATTTACTAGCAAGCTGGTCTCGCTTTGCCTGACATTTTTAATTCTAAGAGAGACAAAACTCAAATAGAATTTGAAAATCCAAGAAAATATTTTAAAGACTTGGTCTTCACTTGTTTAAATAAATTCATTATTTTTTGTACTTTGCTTCTTATAACTTTCAGAAAGACAATTTTACAGAAAAAAATACAACCTTAAAAATGATTTTAATATTTTTAAACACATATACCTTTTTACCTTTTAAATTCCTTCCTCTTCTTTCCTGACAATTTAAATCAATGTTCAAGTAAAACAAAAAATGTTATTGTAAAGAATAATAAATACATTTTAATTTAATTCTTCATTTTAGCTTCTGTTTTTTTGACGAAGAATATTTGTGAAATATTTCTTCAAACTTATTATGATTAAAATTCAAAAAAATTATTCTGGCAAATCTACAAAATCTGTAGAATCAAATTTAAATCTTATTCCAAAGTCTTTTGAATTTCTTTTAAAATTTTTGTTCTGGAAAATCTAGAAGAAATAATGATTTGTTAGAAATATAGCTTGGTCCAATTTGTTATATATTCTAACGAAGTGTAGATTGTATTTTAACCTATTTAAAACATGTCATCAAAATTCTAAAATGAATCTTAATCAGGAAAAATTACTAATGATGTTCCATAAATTCTTGTTTTAATTTTTTCCAAAAGATTCGAATTAGCTAGTTTTTCTCTTTTTTTTTTTCGGTTGAATTTTGAATTTTAAAGAGTCGAAATTGAAGATAAACTATGTTACAAAATTGAATTGTCATTTTTTTCGTGTTTTCTCCTCTTTTAAACCATTCAATTAAGTGTAAATATCATTCATTGTTAATAATAACATAGAGTTAAAGGTAAATTGAGCAAATTGGCTATTTCTGGCCATTTATTTAAGTGTGTATCAAACTGGTAGCCCTTCGCATTAATCAGTACCCAAGAAGTAGCTCTTGCTTTCAAAAAGGTTGTTAAAGTTATTTTTCACACAACTTCGTCTCACTCTTGTTAGCTAGCTAGCAAGGTAGAAGCTAGACCTACTCAGTGGCCTAGTGGTTAGAGTGTGCACCCTGAGATCGGTAGGTTGTGAGTTCAAACCCCGGCCGAGTCATACCAAAGACTATACAAAAGGGACCCATTACCTCCCTGCTTGGCACTCAGCATCAAGGGTTGGAATTGTGGGTTAAATCACCAAAAATTATTCCCGGGCGCGGCCACCGCTGCTGCTCACTGCTCCCCTCAGCTCCCAGGGCGAGATCAAGGGTGATGGGTCAAATGCAGAGAATAATTTTGCCACACTTAGTGTGTGTGTGACAATCATTGGTACTTTAACAATCTTACCGAGGTTGAGATGCATCCTCCCTTCAAATGTCCGACATCATGTCTTCGCTTTAAATGCTGGCGTATCACATAAAAACAAGGTCCGCTTTGCAAAATGAGTAAGGTTTTCATGTTTTTAAGAAGAAGAGGAAAAATCCTCACACATCACATGTTTTTTGCCTGCGACACACAACACGAGTGACGACGTCCTGACTATTGTGGTCAAATATAATAGTCGGCGACAAATGTCGACTAATCGTCGCAGCCCTGGCGTAGAGCTCCACTGCTTGATGACGCTGTCCTTGATATCAAAAAAGGGACGTCGACTGCCTAATGTCGATTCCTTGATTTTAGAAAACGTCATGGATAGTGCTTTGCCTCCTGAATAGAGGCGCTCGTTACAAGAGGAGGACCGGCACAAGAGAGACGTGCGCGGATTCAGCAGGGAGGTCAGTTGCCGTGGCAACCGGCGGAGCGGGCCCTCTACCGGGTACAGATGTATATTTGAGTGCAGTAAAAAAAAAATCCCCCCAAAAAATCGGAGGGAGGTCACCAGTCATAGGGGCAATAACTGATCCTATGGCTGTGTCATTCTTCTGACGTGTCCTCTCTAGGACGAGTCCATCTCATTTCAGTTATATGAGGAGAGCAAGTCGCCGTAATCAGACTAAGGTTAATGCATTCAGAATGTGGACACATGGGTTCAGGGACGTCCTATATTAAAATGTCCATACCCCGGGAGCTACGTCATGCGTGGTAATGTCTCCCGTGTAGACTTACATGCCACCCATCAGTTGGAGCTGATGTCATTATTGGCTTTATTTTAACAAAAACTCTTAGGGTACATAAAACATATGTTTCTTATTGCAAGTTTGTCCTTAAATAAAATAGTGAACATACAAGACAACTTGTCTTTTAGTAGTAAGTAAACAAACAAAGGCTCCTAATTTGTCTGCTGACGTATGCAGTAATTGTGTCATTTATCATTGTATTATTTTGTCAAAATTATGAAGGACAAGTGGTGGAAAATGAACTATTAATCCACTTGTTCATTTACTGTTAATATCTGGTTATTTACTGTTTTAACATGTTCTATCTACACTTCTGTTAAAATGTAATAATCACTTATTCTTCTGTTGTTTGATACTTTACATTAGTCTTGAATGATACCACAAATTTGGGTATCAATTTGATACCAAGTCATTACAGGATCATACATTGGTCATACTCAAAGTCCTCATGTGTCCAGGGACATAGTTCCTGAGTTTATAAACATAATATACATTTAAAAAAAACAAAAGAAGATGTTGGGATAAAAAAAATATGACGTAATCATAGTAGTCCTGTACTTGGTATCATTACAGTGGATGTCAGGTGTAGATCCACCAATGGCGTTTGTTTACATTTTGATGCCGGCGAGCCACGGTGTGTAGTGAAGCATGTTTAGCTATTCCTCGTCCTGCAGGGATGATACTTGTAAGAAACATATTTTATTTGTCGCCATGGAGGCGAGGATTAGTGATTTAGAAGTACCTAAAACTCTGCCAACTGGGGCTGGACTTTAGCCGCTAGCTAGCTAGGCATGTCTTAAAGCACCTCTTCCTGAGGGCGTTTCAGTGTTATAATTTCACCATTATCGTTAGTTTTTAAGCCAAAATGCGTCCGTTCTCCCTTTTCTGTCTACACACGGTGTCTGCTTGTAAGTACTCCGAGATTGTGCGTTGCCGAACATGCTCGTCTGCTCGTAAACCAGCAATGTCACGACGTGACGACGACGGGGGCGCGGGGTGGTGGAGCATCTGTACTTTTCAGAGGCGGTATAGTACAGAATATGATTCATTAGTATTGCGGTACTATACTAATGCCGGTATACCGTACAACCCTAGTTGGAGCAAATCTACTTTGGATTAATTTACCATGTGTACCCCTTTTTTATACCTGCCTTCACACAACATGACATGTTTCCTCTACTTTGAATTCCGGAATCTAAACATAATTGTGGGCTATCAGGAGCATTAAGGTTGACGTTTGCCAGCAACGAAAGGACAACGCTGACAGAGAGCAGTGATTGAGCGTGTGTTTACCTTTTTTATTATCAACACACGTGTTTGAATATGCGGCCTGATCTTGAACCTTCCCGTGTGCAGAGTCTGAGACGGAATACAACCTCTTCACATCACTCATCTCAAGGCTGCAACACATGCATGCACACCAACGTGATCTGGCTCTGTATGAAAGCCACAACGGAATAATAGAATATATACTTTTATTCCGAAGACCTGCTGTTGCTAATGTTGTATATTTGATGATCGTGTGATGGGTCATAAGCCAAGGAGACGCCAAAGTGGGATCGTCGAACAAAAAGCTGTATTTGTTTCAGCGAGCCTCAGACTGGAGCTGCACCTCCAGGAGAAAGAGTGGGGGCTGGATTACTCTTTTGATATCCTCTCAGACAACTGTCCTTTAAATACCTTTTACACAAAGGTACTCTTAGTAGTTCTAGCCTTAGAGCCGGTCAGTCTGGCCAGTCAATCTTTCCTTGACATTATTCCTTTTCATTATTATTTTTTTCTCACTGGCCCTTATTGAGGCCGGACTCTCCCCTTTCCTCTCCCTTATCTCTCCTGCTTGCTTCTTTGTCTTGTCTTAATTTTCTGGTTGCCTCTTTTTGCACTGCTCTCCAAATCTAAACATTGGAACTAATTACCTGGCCTCAACAAAATTGACAAGATCTTGGGTTTAGGGGAAGCTGCTTGTCGTGACGGAGCGGTTGTTGCTGGACACACGACGGACTCTTGGGAGAGGAAGGAGTGCCGCATGCCTGGCGAACCTTTCAGTCGAGGACGTGAAGATATCCACCTATTAGGAATTATGACAACAGGACATCTGTTGATTGGAGTAAGTGTCGCTCTGGTTTGTCGACAAATTGGAAGTTGCTGTCTTCAAAGTACCCCAAAGCTGCCACAAATGATTGGAGGATGCGGAAAGAACTGTGGACACTCTTGTGATTTGGATAACATCGGACTGGATTAATTTGAGAACCAGTCTTAGACAATTTTAGAGTGAAAAGCACATTTTATTTTCACTCGCATACGAAACATTATAATTTGGATTGTTTCCCTGGCTTCGAGACTCTCCCGAAGGACAATGCGCCGAAGACACAACAAACTCCCTTCTTGTCTCTCATGGACACACACCTGTTGTTGTTGACTTTGGACTGACTGGCAAGAACACCAAGGCCGCGGAAGAGAGAAACGCGGCAGGCTTATACACACACATGCATCCACAAAAAATATACGCGACACACACATACCCCACCCCCCCATCCAACGCCCTTGACGTGAATCCCTTAGGGGTGATGGACGGCTGGGCAGCGCCTGAAGAGCTGCAGCCTGCAACTGTAGCCCCCACTGTCTCCCCTCTGTTGCAAGTCTCGAAATGGATGTTGTACTATGTATATGTGCTTTGCTATGGAGTTTTTTTTCCCCCTCCAGACTGGGTCCCCTTTGGAGCCCAGTCAGACTGTATTTTTTTTGCTCATCGTCCCCCAGCGTTTACCTTTTTCACATCTTTTACAGGGCGCCTTGTGGCGACCCATCAGCGTTCCTGTTCTATAACCCTGTAAACTGTTTGTTTGTCTAATCTTGAACGGGTTTGTGATGAAAACAAAGTTTTGTTGTACTTGTGCAATGACAATAAAGACCTACCTACCTACCTTGATCAGTTTGAGTCGGGTGACCTCCGACCCCTATCCTCTACTCCTATCTGTGAGAGCTTCCTACCAGATGTTGCTAATGTCTTTACTCTTCCTCCTAAACTGCAAATATACATTCCAGTAGAATCCCAATTTCCTGGGGGCAAGAGCCACCACTCTCTGGAGCGCTTGTGATAGACATGTGCACTTTTGACCTTAGTAGGATAATCCTCTAAAGGATTCTGTGACCAAATACAAATGCAAGCTAGTAAACAATCATATAGGAAGATTGTATAGGATATAATTTACCTCACTAGCATACCTGCAAAAACTAAAAACTCACTATGTCTGTCATAGAGCATGTGCTGTATGTTAAGTACAGTATGTGTTAGAGCAGGGGTGAAGGGCCTCTTTGACATGTTTTGTACATTTAAAGGTTATAGAACCGTCACAAAATACAGTACAGGCCAAAAGTTTGGATACACCTTCTCCTCATTCAATGGGTTTTCTTTATTTTCATGACTATTTACATTGTAGATTGTCACTGAAGGCATCAAAACTATGAATGAACAAAAAAAGGTAAAATAACGAAAAACATGTTTTATATTCTAGTTTCTTCAAATTAGCCACCCTTTGCTCTGATTACTGTTTTGCACACTCTTGGCATTCTCTTGATGAGCTTAAAGCACACTTTAAGACTTTCTTGGGTAAATATGCATCGTCTTTGCACGGTTAAGGTTGCATTTCAGGATTGAACTTTGCGTCTTGCTAGAACGCGACGACTAGCACACTACAACTCGACACCCGTGACTGCATATTAATTTAACAAACTAACAATTACTGAATCATCACGATGTTTGATTTTTGTCCTGTTGTTATATGTAGTCTGACACTTTTGTGTACAAAATAAATAAACAAGAGACATATATTTCCTGACAAAGTATCATTGACTCTGACTTTCTGGTTTCTGTTTGTTAAAAAATAAACTACAAACAACATCGGGATAGAACTTCAATGGGAAATATATAAAAAATATATCAAACAACCCTTTAATAAAGTGGTCACTGCTAATTTGCGTCCCACTTTTTTCATCGTCTTTCATAAAATCTTGCACTCTTCCGCCTTTCTTGATTTCCCTTCGAGGCAAGGCAAGGCAAGGCAAGGCAAGGCAAGGCAAGGCAACTTTATTTGTATAGCACTTTTCATACACAAGGCAGACTCAAAGTGCTTCACAGACAACAAAGTGAAATGAAAGAAAATAAAAGCAAAATTAAAATGCAGACAATAAAAATAAAAACAGTGCAGACGTTAAAAGTTAAAAGATTAAATGATTTAGCTGAAAGCTAAGGTGAACATAAAAGTCTTCAGTCTAGTTTTAAAAGTAGTCAGAGTTGGGGAGAGTCTGACATCTTCAGGAAGTTTATTCCAGCTATTTGTTGCATAGTGACTGAATGATGCTCTCCCTTGATTTGAGTTTACTCTTGGAACCGCTAACAGATTGGTCTCAGAAGATCTTAGTGATCTAGAGGGCTTATATAGCTCTTATCTTACTGACAGGATGCAGTGTGTCTCCCATAACAATGTGACCTCGGACTATGTTAAGGTAACGTGCAGAGTTCCCCAGGGTTCGGTTCTTGGCCCTGCACTCTTTAGTATTTACATGCTGCCGCTAGGTGACATCATACGCAAATACGGTGTTAGCTTTCACTGTTATGCTGATGACACCCAACTCTACATGCCCCTAAAGCTGACCAACACGCCGGATTGTAGTCAGCTGGAGGCGTGTCTTAATGAAATTAAACAATGGATGTCCGCTAACTTTTTGCAACTCAACGCTAAGAAAACGGAAATGCTGATTATCGGTCCTGCTCAACACCGACATCTATTTAATAATACCACCTTAACATTTGACAACCAAACAATTAAACAAGGCGACTCGGTAAAGAATCTGGGTATTATCTTCCACCCAACTCTCTCGTTTGAGTCACACATTAAGAGTGTTACCAAAACGGCCTTCTTTCATCTCCGTAATATCGCTAAAATTCGTTCCATTTTGTCCACAAGCGATGCTGAGATCATTATCCATGCGTTCGTTACATCTCGTCTCGATTACTGTAACGTTTTATTTTCGGGCCTCCCTATGTCTAGCATTAAAAGATTACAGATGGTACAAAATGCGGCTGCTAGACTTTTGACAAAAACAAGAAAGTTTGATCATATTACGCCTGGGGATGATGTTTGATAAGGAATTATCGAGTTCGAGCCTATTATCGAATCCTCTTATCCAACCGATTCCTTATCGATTCTCTTATCGAGTCCAGATAGGTTGTTGTACATGGAAAAAAAAACACAATATTTGGTTTAACAAAAGCTCCCTTTTATTATATAATAAAAAAATAAAATCTAATAAATAAATAAATATTGACTGTTACCCACCTAAAAAAATAAAATAAAATAAATACATATTGACTGTTGTTACCCAAAGTATATTAAGTGGGATTTTTCAGAGAAACAAATATATACAGTAACACATAAACAACCTGTCTCTGTGATCACTATAGGTGTATAAATAATAATATAGTGTTAAATAAAATCAGTCCCTTGGGCACAAAACTGAAAATAATACAGCTCTCCAAAAAGTGCACTTCTGCTGCTATTTGACATAACTGTTTGTTATGATGCTTTGACATTTTTGCACTTTATTTCTTTATTGAAAGAACATTCTATGAAGAGAAAAGTTCTTTGCAAATGTGGTTACAATGCTAATAAATGAAAAGTTAAAGCTAAAAAAAGAAATACACTTTATTGAGTTAACATTATTTCTTTATGGGGGAAAAATGTTATGAGCTAGAGAATATAACAACTACACTACCCAGCATGCAACGGGAGTTACGAGCATGCGCGGTAGCCCCGAAAAGTGTTGCATGTTGCCACGCTGTGAAAGTAAACGTCAAGAACTCAGCCAACACGCCTCGTCTGCATTATTTATAATTAGACAGACAACACATCTACAGTGTGATTTTGTTTTGTTTACAAGGAAAGAAAAACAAAAGTTAAAAAAGAGAGATATGTTGTATATATATGTATGTGCTGCGGTTGTTTTAAGAACGTTGCGACAGCTGCCGTAAAGGAGGTGCGTTGCTATGTTTCCGGTTGGTCGTAAAAGTGTTCGTCATGTGTTTTACCCTGCTAAAATCTCAGTAAAGTTATTCGATGGATTATAGCTTTTGTTTTGAACTTTATTACACCTTGGAGCACTTTTTCCCGTCCATTGTTTTCCTGCTTTCGCTATCTGCGCCTAATGACTGAGCTATGTGACGTCATTTATTGTGATGTCCCACGGAGCATTTCTGGTCGGGACGGGATTCAAATAAAGAATCAACTCTTTTCCTTTAGTATAGTGGTCTCGATAACGGCTACCGGTTCTCAAAAAGGGATTCGAGTCCGAGGACTCGGTTCTTTTCTTATCAAACAACCGGGAAAACCGGTTTCGAGTATCATCCCTAATTACGCCTATACTGGCTCACTTGCACTGGCTTCCTGTGCACCTAAGATGCGACTTTAAGGTTTTACTACTTACGTATAAAATACTACACGGTCAAGCTCCTGCCTATCTTGACGATTGTATTGTACCATATGTCCCGGCAAGAAATCTGCGTTCAAAGAACTCCGGCTTATTAGTGATTCCCAGAGCCCAAAAAAAGTCTGCGGGTTATAGAGCGTTTTCTATTCGGGCTCCAATACTATGGAATGCCCTCCCGGTAAAAGTTACAGATGCTACCTCAGTAGAAGCATTTAAGTCTCATCTTAAAACTCATTTGTATACTCTAGCCTTTAAATAGACTCCCTTTTTAGACCAGTTGATCTTTTATTTTATTTTCTACTCTGCTCCCAACACGGGGTGGACCGCTAGCCTGTCCATCAGATGGGGACATCTCTACGCTGCTGACCCGTCTCCACTCGGGATGGTTCCTGCTGGCCCCACCATGGACTGGACTTTCGCTGATGTGTTGGACTTTCACAATATTATGTCAGACCCACTCGATATCCATTGCTTTCGGTCTCCCCTATAGGGGGGGGGTTACCCACATATGCGGTCCTCTCCAAGGTTTCTCATAGTCATTCACATTGACGTCCCACTGGGGTGAGATTTCCTTGCCCTTATGTGGGCTCTGTACCGAGGATGTCGTTGTGGCTTGTACAGCCCTTTGAGACACTTGTGATTTAGGGCTGTATAAATAAACATTTATTGATTGATTGATTGATATAGTGGGAGCATATCAGTGATATACTTGGGCCCTAGACCATGTAGTGATTTATATGTGAGCAGGAGGATTTTGAAATCAATTCTCTGATGTACAGGGAGCCAATGTAAGGATTTAAGAATTGGTGTAATGTGCTCACATTTTTTGGTCTTTGCTAGAACTCTAGCAGCAGCGTTCTGAACAAGCTGTAGCTGCCTGACAGTTTTTTTGGGAAGACCTGCAAGGAGACCATTACAATAGTCTAGCCTACTGGTAATAAAGGCATGTACAAGTTTTTCAAAGTCTTGAGCTGACATGAGCCCTCTAAGTCTTTTTACATTTTTGAGGTGATAGTAGGCCGATTTTGTTACTGATTTGATGTGACTGTTGAAATGTAAATCAGAATCTAAAATAACCCCAAGATTTCTGGCTTTATTTGAGGTTTTCAGGGACAGTGATTGAAGGTGTTGGACGACTTTAAACCTTTCTTTTTTAGCACCAAAAACAATGATCTCAGTTTTATCTTCATTTAGTTGTAGGAAATTTTGGCACATCCAGTGTTTGACTTGCTCAATGTACTGGCACAGAAGATCTATGGGGCGATAGTCATTTGGTGATAGCGCTAGATATATTTGGGTGTCATCGGCATAGCAATGATGGTCAATGTTATTATTTTGCATGATTTGTCCTATTTAACATATAGATGTTAAATAAAGTCGGCCCCAAGATTGAACCTTGGGGGACTCCACACGTTGGTATGTTCTGATACAAAGTCACCAATGGAAACAAAATAGTTCCTATCTTGTAGATATGACTTGAACCAGCTTAAAACTGTGCCTGAGATCCCCACCCAGTTTTCCAACCTGTCCAAAAGTATTGAGTGGTCGACAGTGTCAAATGAAGCACTGAGGTCCAAAAGCATTAATACTGAAGTTTTGCCAGAGTCTGTGTTTAGACGGATGTCATTTATAACTTTAAGAAGGGCCGTCTCTGTGCTATGAAGAGGTCGAAATCCTGACTGGAAGTTGTTGTGGCAGCCAGTAGAAGCCAAGAAGTGATTTAGTTGTTGGAGGACAACTTTCTCAATTATTTTACTTATGAATGGTAGATTTGAAATTGGTCTGTAGTTGTTCATAACAGAGGCATCTAGGCTCTGCTTTTTTAGAAGAGGTTTAATGACTGCAGTTTTGAAAGCCTTCGGGAAATTGCCCGATAGAATAGAATTATTAACTATTTGCAAGACGTCTGTTGATAGGCAGTCAAAAACATTCTTAAAGAAGTTGGTAGGTAAAACATCAAGGCAGCAGGTGGATGACTTCAGAGCTGTCACTGTTTCCACTAGAGTTTTAGAGTCTATGGCATTAAAGCTTGCCATCATTGCTGTGTTACTTTTGCCTAAATGGGGTGGTGATCCAACTTTTTTACTTGAGATATTGATGGTGCGTCTGATGCCTTCAATTTTATCAGTATAAAAGAATGCAAACTCATTGCATTTCTGCGTGGAATGGAGTTCGGCTGGTATTTGTGTTGGGGGTTTAGTCAGTATGTCAACGGTTGTGAATAGGGTTTTGGCCTTATTTGTGTTGCTGTTTATGATATTGGAGAATAATGTTTCTCTAGCACTTTCTAAGGCTAAATTGTAGACCTGGAGGCTCTCTTTATTGATGTCATGGTGAATATGAAGTTTTGTATTCCGCCAGATTCGTTCAGCCTTCCTGCACTCTCTTCTCTGGGTTGTTACAGCAGCAGATTTTCTCCTGGGTGCCTTTTGCTTGCCAGAAATCGTTTTAACTGTAACAGGTGCAATGATATCTATGATATTCACAATTTTGGAATTAAAGTTGCTTACAAGATCATCAGCATGACATGGGTTTAGAGGTGGTAGTGAGGAGATGGCGTTTTTAAAGAGGACATCAGCATGTTCATTTATGTACCGCTTTTTGACATTCTTTGATTCTGTTTGTGTGTCCGGAATTACAGAAATATTAAATAAAACACAGAAATGATCAGACAATGAAGGATCAATCACAAGAACATCAGAAACATTGAGACCTTTTGTGATAATCAGGTCCAGAGCGTGTCCCTTACAATGAGTAGCCTCTTTCACATGTTGAGACAGTTCAAATGTGTCTAAAATAGTAAAAAGTTATTTTGTGCCCTTGTCATTTAAAATCGTCAATATGAAAATTAAAATCACCAGTTATAACCAGGCAGTCAAAGTCAGTGGAGATGCTAGACAATAGTTCAGTAAAAATCATCAAAAAAATTTGCAGAATATTTAGGTGGCCTGTAGATAATTAACAAGATAATTTTGGGAGAGCATTTCAACACAGCACACAGGTATTCAAATGATGTAAAATCACCAAGTGACATCTGTTTCCCCTGAAACATGTTTTTAAATATAGCAGCAACCCCTCCACCTCTTTTCCCCGATCTACATATATCAATGAAGTTATAGTTGGGGGGTGCTGTCTCGATCAGAATGCTTGTACTGTTATTTTGTTCCAGCCATGTTTCAGTTAAAAACATAAAGTCAAGTTTAGAAGTGGTAATAGAATCATTGACTAAAAATGATTTGCTATTCAGAGACCTGACATTGAGCAGACCCATCCTGATGGTGTTATTGACAGGCTTCGATGTTGGCTTTGATTTGGAGAGAATAGGAATGAGATTGTTTAGGTTAGTAGGGTGGCTAAGTTTCCCAATGTTTACTCTCTTGGTAGTCACAACAGGAATGTAGAAGGTGCCATGATTTGATGTAGGCAACCTTGGGCCCAGCTGATAATGTGGTCTACTGCTGAACCCTTTTCTGTATCAGAAATATTCAGGACTGCTGTCAGGGCGAGGCGGGGTTTGCCGTAAGGGGGAGGGGGAGTGAGCAGCGTCAGAGCTGGGACGAACTACTGAAGGTGGACGTTGAGGGCGTGTAAGGGATTGGCTTGAGAAAGGTGAAGAATGGCTGGGGGGTTGTGGAGCACGCCTTCGTGGAGGGGGTGGTGGAGGTGAGCGATGATCTAGGGGGGTAAAAATCTGAGTAGGGTGGGGCGTGAGTGGGGGTAGCTCCCGGAACTCCAAGGGGGAGAAGGGGGCAGAAAGGTCTACTTGAGGGAGGGAGAAAGATGGAGACGTGGATGGCTTTGGGGATGTGGGGGAGGGATCTTCACACATATTCAGAATGGAGGGAGGGGCGGTAGAGGAGGATAGACACCTCTCCTCTTTGCTCTGGTGTATCTCATGGTCGACGTTCTC
Organism: Entelurus aequoreus; assembly: GCF_033978785.1. Classification (NCBI taxonomy): domain Eukaryota; kingdom Metazoa; phylum Chordata; class Actinopteri; order Syngnathiformes; family Syngnathidae; genus Entelurus; species Entelurus aequoreus. Next base: position 83,921,612 of record NC_084731.1, on the reverse strand, counting down.
CTTTTGCAGTGGCGGTCCTCCTTCGACGTTCCTGATAGGCTGTGTTGTGTCTTCCTTCCTCGGTGGCTCCTCTTGTCTCTTGTCCTTGGCAGTGATGAAAGATGCAAGATGCAGGAAGTGAAACATGTTGTTCATGAATAGCTTTACTCCCATCTTATTTAGGCAAAGTCCGTCTGCCTTAAAAAGATTCCTGCGGTCCCAGAAAAAGCTAAAATTGTCAATAAAATGCATTGAACGAGAAAGAAGTGCACTTGATAGCCACTCATTCAGCGAGTAAAGTCTACTGAATCTCTCAGCTCCTCTCCTGATTGGGGGTAGAGGACCACTGATAAAAACGTCAGCATTCACAGCGCTGACTGTTTCAAATAGTTTATTGAAGTGCTCTTTCAGCTCTCTTGATTGTTGTTTTACAATGTCATTAAAACCAATGTGCAGGATGATATTTTTCACATTTGGGTGTGCAGCGACAATTTCCAGGATTATTTTTTCCATGTCAGATACCATATCCTTCAGAAAGCAGAGTACTTTGGTGTTATTATTGCTTTTCATATCTTTTACAGAAAAGTCCCCCACAATCAGATTTTCAGGAGCTCTCATTAGCTTTCTCTGTGGTGTAAAGTTAGCAGGTCATACCCTTCTGTGTGGTGATGGTGGGTTATCCAGCCAATCAGAGGGGGATCCATTGTCCATCAACAGTGGGGCAAACCTGTTCTTTAGTTGGACACTTGCTTGCTGGGGAGGTTAATTGGTAGTTCTCCTCTTCTCAGCTGTCCGCTGCTGTGTCCTACGTGGCAGTGGAGTTGATGACGCAGTATGCCTGGCTGAAGATGGTAGCGCAGGCCAGCCGGTCAGATCAGAGATATCGGGGCGCTGGGTCCTGCCAGATATCCATTCTCCCTTGTCGCAGGGAGGTGGTCTTTCTCTTTGGCTTTGCACCAAGTGTGTTCCAGGGAGGATTTTCACTGGTATATTTATTACCCTCTACAGGGACCTCCCGTTTCTTCGTAGCTTCATTGTTGCTAGTTAGCTGGGTGGTAGCATGGTGCTGTCCAGTGTTTTCAGTCGACAGGAGTGCTAGAGTGGTGTTGTTGCCACATTGTCCATTCACTTCTAAATTCACTTCCAACCGATTCATTTTTATTTCCAACAGTAAAATCTTCTGTAGCAGTTTGTGGTAATCTTCCGTAGAGAAAGGAGGCATCTTCTGCTGATTACCTTTAGCACTGTAGCACAGGCTCGGGCTCAGGCTTATCTTGAATGGTAGGCCTCCTCGCGTAGTGTTGAAGACGTCGTAAAAATATTGAAAAATGCCTCTGTTATCTAAAAGAAAATATAGTCCCACTGGTTTGGTAAGTATCCAAGAGCTGTTGCTCTTTTTGTAAGAAAATAGCAGCAGATAGTAGAAAAAATGCAAGCAGAAGCGAGAGCAAGCGAGAGCAAGCAGAAAAGCGTCCGTCCAGCGCAGAGAACGGACGAGGAACTCTGAAGACAATTTTATTTTTAACTGTTTCCCTTTTCGGAATTCGAACGGTTCGGGGCCTTTAAAGTTTTCCAGGCCAAACTAATGGAGATGGAGTTATCAAGGATTGGTGAGCGTCGCTTGCAGCGTGACCCCCAGGATGCAGAGATAGCAGACGGCGTGCAGGTAAGAGTATTTTTAACGGCAACAGGCAGACTAACAAGAAGAATGATCTGGCATCAAGAGGCAGGTGACACTGGACTATAAACCCTCTTGATTGAAATTGGTCTACAAAAGAAATTAATACAACCAGCCATGATCTCACCACAATGGTTGCTACACGTGTGCAAAAATGCGGCAACGTTTGGTGGGCCTGCCTAAACGGGGAGTCATTTTTAAGGGCCATATCAGAGCTGGGTATGCCCTTAAGGGCTCTGTCTCCTCTGATTATGTGACGCATGTCTCATTCCCGTTACCAGTCTTCAGACTCCATGAAATTCCTCAGGGAGATGCGATTCCACTTGGCCCTTCTAAGCTATCCTAAGATTCCGACAAAATACTTTGAAAGAATGCTAACACTTGGTTGGCTTACTGTAAGGTTAAACGGAAATCTTTTCCCGGCTTTATGCACACCTGTGAACGTGTTTCTCTTTTCCTGTCTTTGAACCAGCACATACCACAAGAGGAGACTAAAGCACCGGGACACTTTCCTCTCTATTTTCGTCTAGCTTACAGCTGGTAGCTCTTTTGTGCATTTATCAAGAGGCTTTTTCGCTCCACTCTCAAGCTCAAATCAAAGCACAGACCATACAGGTGTGGATGGCAGGGTTTGAGTGAGAAGCCCTTTCTGGTTTATTTTGGCTGCCATCTTTATTCACTCGCACAAAAGGCAAAGAGATACTCTGCCTCTCCTCACCCGAGTTCATACTTCAACCCAGGTAGGATATCAAATGCCATCATGCTGGCCCTGCTCGTCTCCATAAATATTGACTTTTTACAAAATGTCCAAATTGTTGTGCTTTATCCAGGTTTGTTGTCGTTATGGTTGTACGGTGTACCGGTACTAGTATAGAGTCGCGGTACTAATGAATCAAAAATGGTACTATACTCTGTTTGAAAAGTACCCATTTGCCATATTTTGTTCTTTGCAGGCATGACGGCGCGTCGTCGTCACGTCGTGACATTGCTGGTTTACGAGCAGAGGAGCATGTTCGGCAGCGCACAATCACGGAGTACTTACAAGCAGACACAGTATGTAGACAGAAAAGGGAGAACGGACGCATTTTGGCTTAAAAACTAACGATAAAGGTGAAACTATAACACTGAAACACCCTCAGGAAGAGGTGCTTTAAGACATGGCTAGCTAGTTGGCTAAAGTCCACCCGCAGTCGGCAGTGCTTTAGCTTCTCCTAAATCACTAATCCTCGAATAAAGTCAGTTTTTTACAAGTATCATCCCTGCAGGACTAGCTAAACATGTTTCACTACACACCGTAGGAGGATACAACAGCTCACCGGTGTCACAATGTAAACAAATGCCTGACTACACCTGACAATCACTGTAATAATACCAAGTACAAGAGCGTATCAAGTCGATACTACTATGATTACATCAATATTTTTTATCGTCACAAAATATTTTTTCTTTTGAATTCATTATATATTCATAAACTCAGGAAATACGTCCCTGGACACATGAGAACTTAAATTATGACCAATGTGTGATCCTGTAACTATTTGGTAATGGATCAATACCTAAATTTGTGGTATCATCCAAAACTAATGTAAAGTATCAAACAACAGAAGAATAAGTGATTATTACATGTTAACAGAAGTGTAGATAGAACATATTGAAATGGAAAATAACCAGATATTAACAAGTAGATTAATAATATTTTTTTACAGCTTGTCCCTATTAATATTGACAAAATAATAGAATGATAAATGACACAATATGTTACTGCTTATGTCAGTAGACTAATTAGTAACATTTGTTTGCTTACTTTTTACTAAAAGACAAGTTGTCTAGTATGTTTACTATTTATTTATCTTCACTAGCGGCCATAATGTTTGGTTTTGAACAAATAGTTATCATATACGCTGGCAGAGACACTAAAAAGGTGTGTTATTGTTTGTGCTATAGCGCCAGCTTTTGGTTGACTTAGCTCACTGCAGGTGCTGCCGGTCAAAAATGTACTTCCTGTTTCTTCTTTAAACCAGAAGTAAAACCGTCCATAGCATTTGTGCTCGAAATGATTCTTCATCACTCCAAGCTACGTTTATACGTTTTACAATATAACTAAAACAAATTAGACTTACTGAACCGACCTATGTGTAATGTCTGTAGAAATGTTTGCCTGCATATATGTATGCACTATCCTAATGTAATCAAGCTAGCGTTGTTCACATTAGTGAATACGCTACCACGCTTACAAGTGTCTAGTATTATTAGTTTACAATGGAATTTTTTTTGTATGGTTTCAGTTTCGTAGTTTCACCAAGAGTCCCTTTAGCAGATTTCAGAACTTCTGTTTTGTTTGATCAGCCGTTTTACTGCTGTGTGAAAGGCACCGTTTGGAGGCTCCTACGGTATGTAAATACACATTTTCTAAATCTTTCATACCGGTCCATATCTGCAGCTTATGGTCCGGTGCAGCTAATATATGTAGAAATACCCTAATGCATTTTGGAAGGGAGGCCTCTCTTTGCCTGTTTCGTTTTAATGGTTGAGAAGCGAAGGCCCGAATGCAGCTGAGATAGGCTCCAGCACCCCCCGCGACCCCAAAAGGGACAAGCGGTAGAAAATGCATGGATGAATGGATGGAAACATAGTTCACAAAACCAGCACTTTGCCGATAAATAGGTATGTCCGTGCCTGCATCCTTAAGCTATATCTACCATTGTAGTCAAGCAGCGCCTATTAACAAAAAAAAAACAAGGGTCTACGTTTTGCAGTGAAATACTTTAATCCTTCCCCAACATGTTGTGGTTCAACGGGCAGTAATTCTTAAATGCACTTGCACAGGTCAAGGCTTAATTGCTTTTTGAATGCGACCTTGGAACGTGTGCCTGCCGATTCGTCGGCACGAAGCATCATATTCTTAATTGTTTGCTTAAACGTAAGTACATGATCACAGTGTTTAACTAAGGAGGCATGCAGCGTTTGGTGTAAGGAATGAACAGCATGATAAGGATGCTAATTAGCTCATTTGCTAATAAATTAAATCGACCCATCATGCAGAGTTACAGTATGTTGTTGTTGTTCCAACACACATGTCACCACATTGATACGGCAGGGTTCGCCGTCGGCACATAAGTTTGTGACTTGTTCCTTAAAGAGTCCCTATAATTTCTTAAAAAATGTAAAGGAGACTGATCTCCGGTTTGGCCCCGATTAGGACGTGGTTGAATTGTGGATGATTGATGAGCCTTTTGTTTGCTTTTGAGTGCACTATGTTGGGGCCATTCGGAAGTGCAGTTGTTTGTGGCTTTATACCAGGCCTGGGAAATTATTTTGACTCAGGGGCCACATTTAGAGAAAAAAATGTGTCTGGGGGCTGGTATATCTATTTTTAGCAACACTAATACCAAACCTCACAATAATGTCTGATTGAATGCTAAAAACGTTATGACAGACTTCCCTAAAAACAGAATGGGATTTTACAATTGTTTTACTAAATGAGACACCCAGAATGTACACGAAAATAAAGAATGTGGGGTTTACAATATTAACTATGAACGATAAATCACTGAATATTGACAACATATGAACAAAGGAAACACAACAAAAATGCAACAAACACAGCGAAATATGAACGCCAAGGGTAAAAAATAAACTCACCTAAAATCTGATATACAGTATCACTAAGCTTTAGAACTATGTTGTAAAAATATCCTTCCACGTCTGTCCCTGACACCTGCATTTCAGGCTGGCCGCTGTGGAAACACTCTGTGGAAACACTCTGTGGAAACACTCCCCACCCACACTGCTTGGTGCCTCATCTGAGCTGCTGTGACTTAAATGACCATAGTACCTAGTATATCATGCAAAAGCGCAGATTCCAACTATTGAAATACTTTGTATAGTTCAAGACTTACGGTCATTTGAAAACATCACTGCACATCATAATGGCAGCTACAGTTTCCATCTTAAAGATCTAAAAAAATTATTTGGGAATGTCCGGAGGGCCAGATTGAAAAGCTTAACGGGCCGCATACGGCCCCTGGGCCTTCATTTGCCCAGGTCTGGTTTATATCAATATTTGCCTGTGCTTATTTGACTGTTTTTGTTTCCATTTATTTTATAGTTCTGGACCAAAAAAGGATGTATACAGTTATAGTTCCCATTCAAAATGACACAGTTGTGATTTTCGGACTTGTTTTCCAATGAGTTTCAGCACATTTTGCTACGCCCACTTTCATATTGTGTAGATGCAGAGCCCGCCCCAAGGCATACGCGAACTAAGGGCCTTGCTTTTGGCTCTGTGGCCACTAGAGGGCCCCCAAGAGTACATTTACATTTACATTGTTTTAATACTAGTAGTTCTTCAACGTTATATTTGTTTTTAAACAATTCTGGGTATCTTGTTACTGGTAACTCGGTTCATTAATATTATTTTAGAGTTTGCTGATGCAAAGTGGAAAAGTGTTCTGTGGTCTGACGAGTCCACATTTCAAATTGTTTTTGGAAACTATGGACGTCGTGTCCGCCGGACCGAAGAGGAAAAGGACCACCTGGATTGTTATAGGCGCAAAGTTCAAAAGCCAGCATCTGTGATGGTATGGGGATGTATTACTGCCCAAGGCATGGGTAACTTACACATCTGTGAAGGCACCATTAATGCTGAAAGGTATGTACTGTATGTTGCCATCCAAGCAAGGTATTTTTCATGGATGCCCCTGCTTATTTCAGCAAGACAATGCCAAGCCACATTTTGCACGTGTTAAAACAGCGTGGCTTTGTAGTAAAATAGTGCGGATACTAGACTGGCCTGCCTGTAGTCCAGACCTGTCTCCTATTGAAAATGAGTCGCACATTATAAAGCCTAAAATACCACAACGGAGACCCCCGGACTGTTGAACATCTTAAGCTGTACATCAAGCAAGAATGGGAAAGAATTCCACCTGAGAAGCTTAAAAAATGTGTCTCCTCAGTTCCCAAACTTTTACTGAGTGTTGTTAAAAGAAAAGGTGATGTAACACAGTGGTGAACATGCCCTTTCCCAACTACTTTGGCACGTGTTGCAGCCATGAAATTCTAAGTTAATTATTATTTGCAAAAAAAAAAAAAAAGTTTATGAGTTTGAACATTATATATCTTGTCTTTGCAGTCTATTCAACAACGTGTCAACTTCACTGGTTTTGGGTTTTGTATATATCTGAGTGATTTTATTGTTTATTATTTTTGCACATTGTTTTTGCAGGTTTTTGTTACCAAAAATAATAAATCCGAATCAGCTTTATTGGCGAGGTATGTTTAACAAACAAGGAATTTAACTTTGGGTAGAATGTAAGCATTAAATAATAACAATTAGCTAAAAATAAAAACAGGTAATTTATGACTAATATGTACAAGAATGACGAGACTAGATGACACTTTTACTGTAAATACGCTTTATCACTTGGAGCTTTCAACCCCAGACCACTCTTGTAGCTGAATGTTCTACATTTTGAAATCAGGAACCCTGGATATCATTCATTCATTGGCATTATTTGTGTTATTATTGCGTATGTATTATTTATCTACTTAACTGGGCCACCACAATGAGTTTGAAGTAGGAGTGTCATTTTTAAGTGTCCAATTTGATGGATTACTCGCTCTGAAACCACAAGTCATGCAGATATTTATTATTTTTATTTTAACCAAAAACATTTTGAAATGTATAATGGTATATGTGTTGCATTAATAGATAAAAACATAATTTTAAAAGATATGTAATTACATGTAATACATATATTTTTTTGTCGAAATAGAAAGAACAAACACAAAAGATTAAGTACTTTATTGGCGCATAATATTTCAAGGCTTTCGCGGGCCACATTAAATGATGTGGCGGGCCAGATCTGGCCCCCTGGCCTTGAGTTTGGCACATGTGGTTTACTTGCATTATTATTATATTAATTATAATTGTTATAAATTATGATTACCTTTGTGCTAAATTTGGTCTCAAAATATTGCTGACAATAATATTGTTTATTGGCAGTAATTTGTGGGACAATATATCAAAAAGCCTAAATTTCGCAATAAATCACATAACTGCATTGTATCGTGATGCGTATCATATTGTGAAGTTTTCTTAATATCACGCAAACTGATTCTCCAGCACACAGCAAGGAAAATCATTTTGTTTTCATTTGGTCAGAAACAGTATTTTAAAGCAGTGTTTCTTAACCATAGGGCCGGGGCCCTATTATTAGTCATAATTATTAATTATGACTAAAGTGGCGAAGCTGGATTTTCATTTGCGCTTACATTTTATTAACGGTATTTTAAAAAAACGTATATTATTTTATATGATTTTAGTAGAATTTATTAATTTTAGCGCTGCATAATTTTATGTAAATGTATCTTGCATCAGTTTTTGTGAGTCTTGCAATTTATTTTTGTAATCAGCTAGATCTCAGCATTGATAATCTGTGATGAACTCATTTTTTCATATCCTGTTAAACCAGGCCTGGGCAATTATTTTGACTCGGGGGGCAAATTTAGGGAAAAAAATGTGTCTTGGGCTGGAGTGTCTATCCATCTATGTATATATATATATATATATATATATATATATATATATATATATATATATATATATATATATATATGTATATATATGTATATATATATATATATATATATATATATATATATATATATATATATATATATATATATATATATATTTATTTATTTATATATACCAGTGGCGTGCAGTCACTAGAGGCAGGGGAGGCACGGCCTCACCTGCCATCATGGAAAGAAAAAAAAAAGTAAAAAGAAACATATAATAATTAAAATATTATATGTATCCAGTGATTATACTAAAGTTATTTTCCATTTAACTTCACCAGTTTTAGATTATTTTTATTTTAATCTTCACATTTGCCGTTCAAATACTGAGAAGAGACGGTGCGGTGATCAGCAGCCAGTTGAGGCACGTCACTGCGTTGTGCCTCAACATGGATTGTGCGCAATGACTCGTCTCATAACCCCGCCTCCTGGTGCCAAGCACCTCCGCCGCAGAATGCACCGCCCGACGGGAGCGCCGCAGCCACACCAACCAAAGCCCACACCCAAACCCTCCACGTGCAAGACCGAATCCACCCAAAAAAATTCACTTAACAAGAAGCCAAAAAGTACAAAAACAACAATGCTCGCGAGTCGCGCTGGAGGAGCCGCGAACGACCGCAGGGACACAACATTAGGTACACCTGCAGACTGCAGCACGGATTTAATATTTCATTCATTCACAACTCTTCCAACACGAACACCACTGTTCCCGCACTTATAAGTAAAGGTAAGACCATAATAACGTTTTTTTTATTAAATGTGCTTTTTTGTGTGCTACAGTTTGTAAGTGTAAAGTTAAAGTTAGGTTAAAGTACCAATGATTGTCACACACACACTAGGTGTGGTGAAATTTGTCCTCTGCATTTGACCCATCCCCTTGTTCACCCCCTGGGAGGTGAGGGGAGCAGTGGGCAGCAGCGGCGCCGTGCCTGGGAATAATTTTTGGTGATTTAACCCCCAATTCCAACCCTTGATGCTGAGTGCCAAGCAGGGAAGAATGCTGGTATGAGCTTTTAAACATAACCCGTTAACTGCTGCCAATCAAATGGTGAATGAGATACTCTTTAGTGTTCATAATTTTGTAAATCTGACTGTGATGAAGTCAGTGCCTCACCTGACATGAACCTCACCGCACGCCACTGATATATATATATATATATATATATATATATATATATATATATATATATATATATATATATATATATATGTATGTATATGTGTAAACTGTGAAAATCTGCTGTACAGTATGTGTCCTTGGGTCCTATTTTTAGGAACACTAATACAAAAGCTCATAATAATGTCTGATTGAAAGCTAAAAATGTTATGACAGACCGCCTTAAAAAACTAAATGGACTTTATAATTTTTTTACTGAATGAGACACCCAGAATGTACATGAAAATAAAGAATGTGGGAATTGACAGTATTAACTATGAACGATAAAACACTGAATATGACAACATATGACCGTCACACCCCCTCTCCATCGACATATTTTACAATCATGCGAAAGGCAACAAAAATGCAACAAACACAGCAAAATAAATATACAATCTGATATATCTTTAAGCTTTAGAACTTTGTTGTGAAAATCTCCTTCCGCGTCTGTCCCTGACACCCGCATTTTCAGGCTGGCCGCTCTGGAAATACTCTGTGGAAACACTCCCCACCCACACTTCTTGTCGCCTCGTCTGAGTTGCTGTGACTTAGATGACCTTAGTAACTAGTTTATCATGCAAAAACGCAGATTCCAACCATTGAAATACTTTGTATAGTTCAAGACTTACGGTCATTTGAAAACATCACTGCACATCATAATGGCAGCTACATTTTCAAGCTTAAAAATCTAAAAAAAATGGTTTGGGAATGTCCGGCGGGCCAGATTGAAAAGCTTAACGGGCCGCATGAGTAAGATTAATAATTCAGTGGTAATATTTGAGTGGGCCCCGAAAGTTGGGCCCCACGGTCAACAAGGTTAAGAACTCCTGGTTTAAAGGTTGTTGCATTGAAATCCAGACATTGCCAATTTTCTGCCTTTTTATTCCACTCCGTCTGTTGGACATGCACAAATGCTGAGTGGAAAAGCCCCACGGTTGTGTGTCCGTCTGGGCCCTGCGTGTGTTTGAGCAAGACGTGGCATGTGCATTTAGGGATTTAAGCGTCTTTTGTGCGCGCGTGTGAGTCGTGAATGCCGCAGACAGGCACCCTCAGGTCAGCGGAGCTTTGTGCGGGGATTACTTGCCTGTTGGCAAAGTCAGAGCCTCGGAATCACTTTCCCTGCAGGCTCTTTGTCACTCGGCCACAAAGTGAGAGACAGACACGGCGACAAGCAGACGGCACGGGCCGATTTTGGTTCTGGGCCATTTCCTGTCCTGCCTTCTCTTGACACGATAGTACTTACTCACTGCAGCTGCATGAACATGCTCTTCCAATTTGGGTCATCGTACAATGTGCAGCCGTTATCTCTTAAATTATCTGGAAACCATTTTGAGTCAATCAATTTTCTTGTCATTACCTCTCGTTCGGCTCCTGTTGTGCTCGGGGTTACCTGGCTAGCTAAACATATTCCCCATATTGACTGGGCCAAGACTACTATCATTAACTGGGGGTTTTTTTTGTCATATACACTGTCTGCGGTCCGCATGCCCTCGCACAGGGCCCGCACGTGTCGTAACCCAGGAGGTCATTGATTTGTCGGTTGTGCCCACTGCTTACCACGACCTTAAAGAGGTCTTCAACAAGGACCGCGCGTTGTCGTTACCTCCACACCGTCCCTATGATTGTGGTATTAATCTCCTCCCTGGTGCCACACTCCCTTCATCCCGTCTATAACATTTTGAAACATGAAAGAGAGTCACTAGAGGACTATATCACCACTTCGCTCGCTTCTGGTCTCATCCGTCCCTCCAACTCTCCTCTAGCCTCCGGTTTTTTTTTTGTGGAAAAGAAGGATAAGACACTCCGCCCTTGCATTGATTACCGTGCCCTGAACATTACTGTTAAAAATAGATACCCTCTCCCGCTTCTCAACTCAGCATTCAACCCCCTACACACTGCTAGACACTTCACCAAACTGGACCTCCGCAACGCATATCACTTAGTCAAAATTAAGCAAGTTCGAATACCTTGTCATGCCTTTTGGCCTCAACAATGCGCCAGCCGTTTTTCAAAGCCTCATCAATGATGTCTTGCGCGACATGCTTGACCGTTTTGTGGTCGTCTACTTGGACGATATCCTCGTTTTCTTGCCTACACCCGAACTTCACGTCCAGCATGTTCGCCTAGTTCTCCAACGCCTTCTCGAGAATCGTCTTTATGTCAAAGTCGAAAAGTGCGTGTTTCACTCCGAGTCTGTTCCGTTCTTGGGTTTTATTGTGGAGAGGGGTCAACTCCGAGCGGATCCCGCGAAAATCAAGTCGGTGGTTGATTGGCCCACACCCACTTCTAGAAAACAACTCCAATGGTTTCTAGGTTTTGCTATTTTTTATCGCTGTTTTGTCTGTAATTTTAGTCAGGTAGCTGAACCATTAACTAGTCTTACTTCCACTAAGCTTACCTTTTTGTGGACCTCAGAGACTGTACCACCTGTACCACCTGTGCCCGCAATAAGGCTTCACATCGGGCACCAGCTGGTCTTCTGCGGCCACTTCCCATCCCCTCCCGCCCGTGGTCCCATGTGGCGTTGGACTTCGTCACAGGAATTCCACCATCTAAGGGCAACACCGTTATATTGACTTTGGTGGACCGCTTTTCCAAGATGGCCCATTTCATCCCTCTTCCCAAGTTGCCCTCGGCACTCGAGACTGCAGATTTGCTGGTACGCCACGTGGTTCCGGCTGCATGGAACCCCGGTGGATGTGGTCTCGGACAGAGGGCCACAATTTTCTTCTGCGGTTTGGAAGGATTTCTGCAAGTCGTTGGGAGCATCGCCGAGCCTTTCTTCTGGATACCACCCGCAGACAAACGGTCAGACTGAGCGCACCAATCAGGATTTGGAGGCTGCCATCCGCTGCGTTTGCCACCAGCAGCCGGCCTCCTGGGCGCTTGGTCTACCTTGGATTGAGTATGCTCACAATACACTCGTCAGCTCTGCTACAGGGATGTCTCCATTTCACTCCGCCTACGAGTACCAACCTCCCGCTTTTCCTTCCCTGGAATCAGAGGTCGCCGTCCCATCTGTGGCTGCCCACCTGCACCGAGCATGGCAAGCCTGGCAGAATACCCGGTCTGCACTGTCACGCACCTCGGAGCGCAACCAGAGTCTCGCTAACCGCCACCGCAGCACAGCACCGGATTACAGGCCCGGTCAGAAGGTATGGCTGTCATCTCGTGATTTACCTCTCCAGGTGGTCTCTAAGAAGCTGCAGCCACGATTTATTGAGCCTTACCCCATTGAGCGAGTCATCAATCCCTCAGCTGTTCGACTACGCCTTCTGGACTTTCTCAAGATACATCCCTCCTTCCACGTCTCTCTACTCAAGCCTGTGTCCTCTAGTCCCTTGAGTCCTCCAGAGGTGCCTCCTCCACCTCCCAGGCTTATTGATGGCCACCATGCGTTCACAGTCAAGGCCATTCTCGACGTGAGGAGAAGGGGCAGGGGTTTTCAGTATCTGGTCGACTGGGAGGGTTAAAGCCCCGAGGACCGTCCTGGGTCCCGCGTTCACTTATCCTAGACCTTTCACTGTTAACTGCCTTTTATGATCGTTTTCCGGAGAAGCCAGGTAAGCCGCCAGGTGGCGTCCATTAAGGGGGGGGTTACTGTTGTGTTTTAGTGTTTTTTCTGCCTTCTCCTTTGTCTGCACCTGTGTATTTAGTGATTCGTCCTCAGCGAGGGGCGGACCTTGAGGCACACCTGCTCGCAATTAGCCCGCCAGTATTTAGGCTCGTCACTGACAGCTTGGCCTTGCCAGTTATTGTATCCTGAACCCGTCTCGTGCATGCACCTGCTTCACCTCACCAGACCTGGTACGTTGTCGCTACTTAGTCCTGAATTCCCTAACCTCTTCTGTGTTTATTTCCTAGCCCCCCTGAGGTAAAAGGAATTCTTTTGTTGGACTATTGCCCTGCTCAGTGCGCCCTGGCCTTTTCTCCTGCTGACCTCTGAAGAACCTATTTTGTCCAGGTTACATGGTGTGCGCTTCTGCCCCATCGCCCTTAGTTATCCCTTTTTGTCTAATTAAATTTTTTTCATTTTTGTAATTCCACCTTGTCTCCCGTCTCTGCATCCTGGGGTCTTATATACGGCTTTTAACTTTTTGCGGCTCCAGACAGATTTGTTTTTTGTATTTTTGGTCCAATATGGCTCTTTCAACATTTTGAGTTGCCGACCACTGGTATAAGTGATTGTCACAAAGATTTGTAAGTTTGTGTTTTTACAAAGCTATAAGCAAATGCACACACCTGATATAATGATGCCCATAATCTCACCCAAGGACATCTTTCAGGGCATGAAGGTCAAACCCTTAGTGGTTTTCAGAAGAGTGGACTCTACTATTACTATGCACTCACTTTGGATCAGCACCATTAAATAGTGCTTCTATTTATTTTTATTTATTTTTATTTTTATTTATTTTTTTATAAATAGATTTAATTATTTATTTATTTATTTTTTTCCCCTTTTTAAAAAAAATATATTTTATTAATATTATTATTATTATTATTATGTATTTATTTATTTTATTTATTTATTCCCCTACCTCGGGGGGGGGGGGGGACTCGGCGGGGCGGTTGCTGGTTGTTCCATCTCCATCGTTGGGGTCCCTGCGGGTGGGGTGGGTGGTTCCTGTGGCCCCGTGCTGGGTGGTCCTGTGGCGGCCGGCTTGGGTGGGGTGGCCGTGGGCTGGCCTCGCCGCGCTCTCCGGGGGTGGGGGGGGGCTCGTGGGGGCCCTGTTGCCGGTGGGGCGGGGGCGGTCTTCCCGTCCGGTTGCGGGGGGTCTCCGGGCCCCTCGGGCGGGGCGTCCCGCCTTTCTGTCCGTGTGGGGTGTGGTCTCTCGCTGGCTTGGGGTCTGGCTGCCCCCTGTTTTTCTCATGCCTTGTCCTCTGCCGGGTGCGTCTGTCTGCGGCCTGCTGCTGGCCCTTGTGGGCGGCACGGTGGGCCAGGCTCTGGGGTTCCTGTCGCTGTCCGGCTTGGCTGCGTGGGGGCGGTGGCCCCTGGTTCCCTGGGCACCACACCTACTGTTTGTGGGATGGGCTCTCGGGGAGGCTGGGGCCGTACTCTGGCTCCCGCACACACTGGGAGTCAAATGTATTGTACATGCAAATTCACATATACTCACACACATACATACACACATACATAGGTACCTACGCTCCCACATACATATACAAATAAATACAGTACATATTTACACACTCAAAGTTCGTACATCCACACGCACATTCATTATACAAACATACTGTATACACATACTGTACATATACACTCACTGTAAAAACATACATATACACATACTGTACATATACATTCACTGTACAAACACACACATACACATACTACACATACATTCACTGTACAAACACACACATACATATACTGTACATATACATTCACTGTACAAACACACATTTACACATACTGTACATATACATTCACTGTTCAAACACACATACTGTATACACATACTGTGCATATACATTCGCTGTACACACATATACACATACTGTACATATACATTCACTGTACAAGCACACATACACATACTGTACATATACAAGTACATATGCACACATACACTCATGCACATAATCACGTTTCATCAAACATATATTAACGTTGTTGCCCTAGGATAAACTGGGTATAACACATGGCACACTGACAAAGCTTAACCTATTGTTACTATAACAATCTACAAGGTTAAGGTTGCTTCTCTTTCTTCCCCTCCATTTTTCTGCATTCTTTCGTATCTCAAGTTATCATTACGTATATGTATTGTTGCATTTGAACAATTGTATTGTTGATAATAAAGGTAAAGTACTGGTATTGTTTATTATCAATAGCACTATTTCTATTGGTATTCATATTGCTCCATTTTTAGTGTAATAATGCTCATTGTCATTTCTGTATTTTTTTTTTTTTTTTTAATTTTCGCTAACTGCTTATTTGCTATTACTTTTACCATCATATTTGTACATGTCGTATTTGCTGATGTTGCTCTGTTGTTGTTGTTGTTGTGTTTGCTGTTGTTGTTTTTGTCTCTCTGTCTAATCCCCCTCTTGTCCCCACAATTCCCCCCTCTGTCTTCCTTTTTCTCTCTTTCTATCCCCTCCTGCTCCGGCCCGGCTGCACCAAATGATAATATAAATACATTTAATAAAGTCAAAATACAAGTAAGGCAACAAGAGAAGTATCCTACACTTTTTTTTTGTAAAGTAAATCTGAACAGCCGATATGGGCATCTACATCTGCTATATGATTTGCCCGAGAAGCTGGGCAGGACATTAAAAAAAAAAAAAAAAAAAAAAAATAGTGCTTCTGCAAATATTATTGTGTTCTGCATATGCCTGAACTGTGTCAGCAGTTGTTGTACATAGTTCGTTATTGAGTCACTTTTAGTTCATGCACCAGCACGAACCAACAAGAAAAATGGCAACATTGGCTAGAAAAGTAGCCCTGAATGGAATAAAAAAACATCTTTGGTTGGAAATCAGTACATACAGTCGTGATCAAAAGTTTGCACACACTTGTAAAGAACATAATGTCATCGCTGTCTTGACTTTCCAATAATTTTCTACAACTCTTATTTTTTAGTGATAAAGTGATTGGAGCACATACTTGTTGGTCACAAAAAACATTCATGAAGTTTGGTTCTTTTATGAATTTATTATGGGTCTACTGAAAATGTGACCAAATCTGCTGGGTCAAAAGTATACATACAGCAATGTTAATATTTGGTTACATGTACCTTGGCAAGTTTCACTGCAATAAGGCGCTTTTGGTAGCCATCCACAAGTTTCTGGTTGAATTTTTGACCACTCCTCTTGACAGAATGGGTGCAGTTCAGCTAAATTTGTTGGTTTTCTGACATGGACTTGTTTCTTCAGCATTGTCCACACGTTTAAGTCAGGACATTGGGAAAGCCATTCTAAAACCTTAATTCTAGCCTGATTTAGCCATTCCTTTACCACTTTTGACGTGTGTTTGGGGTCATTGTCCTGTTGGGACACCCAACTGCGCCCAAGACCCAACCTCCGGGCTGAAGATTTTAGGTTGTCCTGAATAATTCGGAGGTAATACTCCTTTTTCATTGTTCCATTTAAAGCCCTAGTTCCATTGGCAGAAAAACAGGCCCAGAGCATAATACTACCACCACCATGCTTGACGGTAGGGTGGTGTTCCTGGGATTAAAGGCCTCACCTTTTCTCCTCCAAACATATTGCTGCGTATTGTGCCCAAACAGCTACATTTTTGTTTTATCTGACCACAGAACTTTCCTCCAGAAGGTCTTGTCATTGTCCATTTGATGTCAGATGAAACACACATTCTTAAGACACTCAAGACAACCATGACATTATGTTCTTTAGTGTATGTAAACTTTTGATCGCGACTGTATGTAGATGATATTCAAATTATGTCATGCTTAACAATGTGTGCTGAACTCTTTTTTGAAGAGACCAAATCAGCATCAAAATGTGCCATTTTAATGCATAAAACATATTCTTCTCAGAGTCAGACCTAATTTGGTTTTCCTATGCGTTTGACCACTTGCACAAGTAGGTGGGGCAAAATGCGTCATTATTATTCCAGTTAAGCAATAAAGCTTAGACATTCGAACAGGCCTCTCCATCATCTGCAATCTGAGAAAGAGGCTGTGGTCAACACAGTTCAAGAAAAGTTGAGACAGATGAAGAGAACCGTAGCAGCACCTTCACGATACTGTACCCAGTAATGGGGATTACACAGTAATGGGGAAGCGGACGGTAGAGGAAGGAGGTCAATGGCTCAAGTCCCGGTGCTAGCTTGAATAAAGGTCATCATATCTCCCTGACTCAAGAGAAAGCCGCAGAGGGAGTAGTCCGATAAAGGAATAACAGGAATGGAAAAGGTCATATCTAGGGTCACCATGGTGGCAGCCGTCCTCAAGGGATCTGGACACAGGCCACTTTCCTGCCTGTTGGGGGAAAGAAACCCAAGGTTTGGTTTGCTGCGAGATAATGATGAGTATTGATTTGTGCAGTCCGGAAAGTACAAACTCTTAGCTTGTGGATGAAGGTCTGTGCCAACAGTTTGTTTTGTTGTTGTTGCCACTTTACCCCCCACTCCCACACACACTTCTCTTATCGCTCTCAGACTGTAACATCCTCTGCCTGCTCTCATATTTGCAACCATCCCACCACTTCTCTGCAGTTGATTTCTCCATCCCATTGCTCTCGCAATATTTCTCCCTCTGTCCGCCTCACCCACTGTTCCAGTCATCCATCCCATGCTACGGCCTATGGTGAGAATACATTTGTCACGCAGCAAGGCAAGGGAGTGTGTGTGCAGAAAAACATGAAGTTGGTAAAGGGCAGAGAGTAGTCCGTGGTAGGGGCTGCCTTGGAATAAACTAATCTGATTTGTTAGATTTTGACCATCGTAGACGATCAGTCGAATCCATGGTGTTTTTTTTAGGATGATTAAACAAATTAACTACAGCCCGCCGGAGTCTTCAGTGCGGCCCGTGAGACATCACGGTTGTAACAATAAGATTGGCCCGCGGTGTGTTTTTGCCTGAATTCAAAATTGTTCTTTGATTGCAATAAGAAACATACACTACCATTCAAAAGTTTGGGGTCACATTGAAATGTCCTTATTTTTGAAGGAAAATGACTGTACTTTTCAATGAAGATAACTTTAAACTAGTCTTAACTTTAAAGAAATACACTCTATACATTGCTAATGTTGTAAATGACTATTCTAGCTGCAAATGTCTGGTTTTTGGTGCAATATCTACATAGGTGTATAGAGGCCCATTTCCAGCAACTATCACTCCAGTGTTCTAATGGTACAATGTGTTTGCTCATTGGCTCAGAAGGCTAATTGATGATTAGAAAACCCTTGTGCAATCATGTTCACGCATCTGAAAACAGTTTAGCTCATTACAGAAGCTACAAAACTGACCTTCCTTTGAGCAGATTGAGTTTCTGGAGCATCACATTTGTGGGGTCAATTAAACGCTCAAAGTGGCCAGAAAAAGAGAACTTTCATCTGAAACACGACAGTCTATTTTTGTTCTTAGAAATGAAGGCTATTCCACAAAATTGTTTGGGTGACCCCAAACTTTTGAACGGTAGTGTATGTTTAATGTAACCTAAGGTTTTTGTTAAAATAAAGCCAATAATGCTATTTTTTGCTGTCCCTTTATTTAGAAATGTACCGAAAAGTATCGAAATACATTTTGGTACCGGTACCATAATAATGGTATCGAGTTTGAGTTTGAGTTTGAGTTTGAGTTTATTTCGAACATGCAAGCATACAACATGATACATCACAATTTCCAGTTTCTTTTCAACATGTTCGAAAAGGAGTAGGAAGAAGCAGAGTTTATTTAATCCTACCCCTTTTCTTTACATAACAGTTGCAAAACTTTTTGTTCACTTCCTGTTCACAATTTTTTCACAATAAACTCCATAAGTAATTACAATACAAATAAATAAATAAATAATAGTAAGAATTTAATAATAATAATTGGTGAAGTAAGTCATATTTCATATGATGAGATAAGTAAGATTACTTTAAGAATGAATGAATGGATGGATGAAATAAATTGAGAATGTTTGTCATGGTTCTTCTTCATTGTACTTTGTAAACACTTTAAGTTTGAAGAGTTTCTTGAAGTGGATCATATTAGTACATTGTTTGATTGCTTTGCTTAATCCATTCCATAATTTAATTCCACATATTGATATACTGAAGGTCTTAAGTGTTGTACGTGCAAACAAATGTTTTAAATTACGTTTTTCTCTAAGATTATATTTCTCCTCTTTTTTTGAGAAGAATTGTTGTATATTCTTGGGTAGCAGGTTATAGTTTGCTTTGTGCATAATTTTAGCTGTTTGCAAATTCACTATGTCGTGGAATTTCAGTATTTTTGATTCAATAAATAAAGGGTTTGTATGTTCTCTATATCCAACATTATGTATTATTCTAACTGATCTTTTTTGTAACACCGTTAATGAATGAAGTGTACTTTTGTAATTATTTCCCCATATTTCTACACAGTAGCTCAGATATGGTAACACTAGTGAGCAGTAGAGAATATGAAGGGATTTTTGGTCTAGAACATGTTTTGCTTTATTCATTATTGACGTCGAGACAACCTTACTCCCAGCACACCTGTTATATATGGGGCCCCGGCAGGTATTAACTCGCCTCCCTCCCAGAAATCCGGCTGTGAGGTTGGTAGTCGAATCAGACTCCTCCGAGTCGAATCGTCTAATACTCGACTATTGGCAACAATAATGCAAGTGGCATATTTGCCATTTGTGCAATTTAATGCATTTACCCGGACATTTTTGCGTCCAAGTTTGTTTTTTAAACTGAAGGCAAAACTTTGTTCACACTTACTTGGCCCCATTCGGCCTGCCTGCCTATTTTGCTTCAAGGGCGCAGTACATATTAACAGAAACTCATGGGATACCAGCAAGGGATCCATGACAGTTGGAGGGATTTATAATTAAGCAGACGAGGATTAAAGACATGGAGCCACTGGAAGAGGATGTGTGGTTGGTGCGCACACACAACCGCAGAGGGCTGAAGATTATTACACAGCTGGTTAGGCCAACAAAGCTCAACTATGAAGTCGAGGGACACTCGCGGATTCGCACGTTCCAGGGTGCACCCCCTGCCATTGCCCCTGCAAATACATGGGGATGGTCAACAACCTGTCCTCCGTGCTAAAAACACTCAGTATAGTGGACTCCTTATTTGTTGTTGTGATTTTCGCGGCCTAAAATGCTATGTTGATATATGCTAAAACGGCCCAGGCGCATGCCAATGCGCACTCATCTGTGTGCTCTGATGAGCGCACCTCCAAGAACGCGCTTCCAAGAGCGCGCCGGGCGCGTGTCAGTCCTGCTGCAGCCGACAGCTGCAATCAATTACCAGCAATCCGCGCACCTGTGGTTGATCAGAGGTTCTGCCTCCTTAAACCAGTGCATACCTGAGTTCCTGTTCCATGAACGACCCATAGCTCTATGCAATCTTGCTCTTTGCTGTCTGTGTTTTCCTCCCCTTGTTTGATTAGTCCCGTGTCTTCCTTGTCGTCCTTCCAGTAGAGTGCCTTTGTTCTTTGTGACGAGCTGTGCGTCTCGTCTTTTTTTTTCTCCTGCTTCCCTGACTGCCTCTTGGATCTCGACCTCCCGCTCGGACCTCCTACGCCTCACTATCGCTCCCGACTTCCAGCTTGACTCACGGACATTCAAGCCTGCCTTTCCCCTCCGGGACTTCCGCCTCTCGCTCAACACTCCCGGTAACACACAACAATTAATTCCACACTTATTCACACACCATACACACATTTTGGATTAGTCACACTCCATACGCTTGTTTAATGAATATTATTGTTTGTTATTATATATATATTGTGTATTTATGTGGTCTGTGGTGCCCCAACGACCCTCCGGGGTTATGGGATAGGTTAGGTTAGGTTAGGTTAGGGTTAGGTTATATATTGTGTATATATATAATAAAACATAGAGCTACTATTCCCCCTTGTGGTCTGTGCCGTCTACTCCCCCCAGAAAACATAACACTTTTAGATAGATGTTGCAAAAGTTGCAATGTTTTGAGGCTTTTTTCAAAATAACATTGAATCAACTTGTGATTTTGTCAATCTGGCATCAATGTTTGAGGTGTTCTTTATAACTCTAATCTCCACAAGCACAGGTTTTCAACAAATAATAATAATAAAATAAAATAATATATTGATGTTTTACTCGTTTTATACCGCACCGACTCATAAGTACATATGAGATGGCAGCAAAATCACATACTCAAAAGTATTTTATTATTATTACTGTACTATTTTAAATCCTTGTAATCCCCCGGGAGGGAACGAAGTAGCTGGGGAGAAGGAAGCCTGGGCTTTTCTGCTTATGCTGCTACCCCCGCGACCCAACTTTCGGATAAACGGAAAAAGATGGATGGATTTGAATTCATTGTAAGTAATAAGAGTGATAATTATAGAAAGAAACACCACCGAAGTATTCCTTATTGTCCACTGTCTGCTTTGTAATTTTCCATGTTTCTTTACGCTTTAAAAGTGTTTGTCTATCTAAAGCAGGGATGTCTAAAGTGTGGCCCGTGGCACATTTTAAAAATAATAAAACAAAAATACACATTAAAAAGTGGAATAAGAAAGCAAACAGGTGTATTGTAACGAGAAAATTGTTGCAATATTGACATTAATAACGCAAAGTTGGCAGATAGGCAGTTTGTTTTACTTTAAAACTGTCATTGCTAAAAAATAATATATATATCCATCCATTTTCTACCGATTGTCCTGTTCCGGGTCGCGGGGGTCCTGGACCCTATCTCAGCAGCATATATATATATATATATATATATATATATATATATATATATATATATATATATATATATATATATATATATATATATATATATATATATATATATATATATATATATGTACAGTACAGGCCAAACATTTGGACACACCTTTTTCATTCACAACACAACAGATGGTCCCACCCCCATTGATAAAGCAATAAATTCCACTAATCAACCCTGATAAGGCACACCTGTGAAGTGAAAACCAATTCAGGTGACTACATCTTAAAGCTCATCGAGATAATGCCAAAAGTGTGTAAAGCAATTATCAGAGCAAAGGGTGGCTATTTTGATGCCTTCAGTAACAATCTACAATGTAAGTAGTCATGAAAATAAAGAAAACACATTGAATGAAGAGGTGTGTCCAAACTTTTGGCCTGTACTATATATATATATATATATATATATATATATATATATATATATATATATATATATATATATATATATATATTTTGGCCTGTACTATATATATATATATATATATATATGTATGTGTGGGAAAAAATCACAAGACTATTTTTTTTTTCCCCACACATACATATTACGCTCTACCACGGTATCGAGCACTATTTTTTGGATAATCTAATTAAGACATATATATATATATATATATATATATATATATATATATATATATATATATATATATATTATGAGTGGGGAATTTTGGATCCTGGAATCTTTAGTCTGATATTTTTTTTTTAAACGTCATTGCTCAAAAAATAATAATGAACCAAAGTTATTATGAAATATTTACCTTATTTAAGGCTCCAATTACTTCACATCGATTATTAATAAATGATAAATGGGTTATACTTGTATAGCGCTTTTCTACCTTCAAGGTACTCAAAGCGCTTTGACAGTATTTCCACATTCATCCATTCACACACACATTCACACACTGATGGCGGGATCTGCCATGCAAGGCGCTAACCAGCAGCCATCAGGAGCAAGGGTGAAGTGTCTTGCCCAAGGACACAACGGACGTGACTAGGAAGGTAGGACAGATGGTAGGACTTATAATTTTTTGGGGGGCAGGGGGAAATATTACATAAGTTGTGTTCATTCTATTACAATAAGAGGGTTTTGACAAAAAGTGCATTAAACATTAAATATATTAAAGCTTTACGTCAACGGATAGATTTGATCTATGGATATTTCAGTGTTGAAAGTTAAAAAACAACCACTTATTTTTAACACTTTCATGACTAAAGAAACCCTTTAACATTCACCAAAATGGAGCAAAGCTCTAAGGGTTACAATATATAATATATATATATATATATATATATATATATATATTGAAAATGAAAAATATCAAAATGGCCCCTGCATGCTTTAATTTTTCAGTGTGTGGCACTCGGTGTAAAAAGTTTGGACACCCCCAATCTAAAGCATTCATTTATGATCCAAAACATTTACCCCTACACATTTAGAACATTTGTGAACTGTTGCTGGTAAATGAGAGATTATCGTTAGACTTCAACATCTCTGTCATGTACAAAACCCCAAACCAGTGAAGTTGGCACGTTGTGTAATTCGTAAATAAAAACAGAATGCAGTGATATTCAAATCCTTTTCAACTTATATTCAATTGAATAGACTGCAAAGAAAATATATTTAATGTTCGAAATGAGAACCTTATTTTTTTTTTTTTGCTAATAATCATTAACTTAGAATTTAATGGCAGCAACACATTGCAAAAAAGTTGGCACAGGGGCATTTTTACCACTGTGTTACATGGCCTTTCCTTTTAACAACACTCAGTAAGCGTTTGGGAACTGAGGAGACCAATTTTCGAAGCTTTTCAGGTGGAATTCTCTCCCATTCTTGCTTGATGTACAGCTTAAGTCAGACCGGGGCAGTCTGTATCTATGTCGTGTGTGCAATACAACTGTGCTGCTTTTGTTTTGAAAAGCGTTATTTGTATTACTTCCGTGTGGACATATGCACGTGTGTAATTGTGAGTGAATTGAACAACGCAATCACAAATTACAAAATAAAGTTTAAAAAACATCTATGTCGTGCGCGCAATACGACTGTGCTGCTTTTATTTTGAAAAGTGTTATATATGGTCGTATGTCCGGGTGTAACCTGTGAGTGAAGGTGCACAGCGACAAGTGATGAGACGCTAAAAAGAGAAAAGTTGATGACGAATGCTGTGTTTTCAACAAGACATGGACTGCTAAGTATTTACAGAAATTAAAGGTAAAGCTGTGTGCTTAATTTGTGGTACACAGCTTGCTGTGTTTAAAGAATATCATTTGAATTGCCACTACACGACGAAGCACTAGAAAAAATACCGGAATCTGTCTGATGAAGCGCGCGCAAGGGAGGCTGATGCGTTGATGGTAAAACTGCAAACCCAACAAAACTTTTTGCCAAATTTCACACCCCCAGAGATGCAGCTGTCAGGACAAGTTTCGTCATTTCTCACAAAAGCGCCAGAAAAAGTAAGGCGTTTTCTGGCGGAGAGTTTATTAAGGAGTGCTTATTGGACTCTGTTTCGCTGATAATGCCCGGAGACTTTGACTGTTTTTCGCTGGCTTTGGATGAGAGCTGTGATGTACGTGACACCGCCCAGCTGCTCATCTTCTTACGTGGGATAACTGCAGACTTTCAAATCACGGAGTAGCTGGCAGCCATGCAGTCAATTAGAGAGACAACCACAGGCATTCACATAGGTAAATGCGTGTTTGGACATGTTAGGACTGAAATGGGACAAGCTGGCAGGTGTGACAATCCAATCCAATCCACTTTATTTATATAGCACATTTAAACAACAAAATGTTTCCAAAGTGCTACACAACAATATTAAAAACAATATTCAAATATTATACTTAGCTCCACCAATGACTGAATAAAAACAAAAAATAATTACTTATAAAACCAATATAAAAAACAAGATAAAATAAATATGATTAAAAACGATTTTTAACAACAGATGGTTGTCCAAATCTGACGGGGAAAAATGTTGGATAATGCAGGATAAAGTGACAGAAATTAACCCTTTGCAGAAATGGACATCAGAAAGTGTTGTGTAAGACAGTGTTAAAAATAAAACCATCAAAAGCAATCTGCTTTTGTATAAAGATAAGTTAGGTTAAATTAAATAATAATAATAATTATTATTATTATTTATCTTACGGTATATCAAAAATAATATTGAGCAACATTTAATTGAAATATTGTCGGTGTGGCCCTCCAGCAGTGCTCGGGTTGCTTATGCGGCCCCCGGTAAAAATTAATTGTTGTTCAACATTCCGGGGTCTCCGCTGTCATATTTTACGCTTCATATTGCACCACACATTTTCAATGGGAGACAGGTCTGGACTACAGGCAGGCCGGTCTAGTACCCGCACTCTTTTACTATGAAGCCACGCTGTTGTAACACGTGCAGAATGTGGCTTGGCATTGTCTTGTTGAAATAAGCAGGGGCGTCCATGAAAAAGACGTTGCTTGGATGGCAACATATGTTGCTCCAAATCCTGTATGTACCTTTCAGCATTAATGGTGCCTTCACAGATGTGTAAGTTACCCATGCCTTGGTCACTAATACACCCCCATACCATCACAGATGCTGGCTTTTCAACTTTGTGCCTATAACAGTCCGGATAGTTCTTTTCATCTTTGGTCCGGAGGACACGACGTCCACAGTTTCCCAAAAAAATTTGAAATGTGGACTCGTCAGGCCACAGAAGACTTTTCCACTTTGCATCAGTCCATCTTAGATGCGCTCGGGCCCAGCGAGGGTGTTGTTGATAAATGGCTTTCGCTTTGCATAGTAGAGTTTTAACTTTCACTTACAGTTGTAGCGACCAACTGTAGTTACTGACAGTGGTTTTCTGAAGTGTTCCTGAGCCCATGTGGTGATATCATTTACACACTGATGTCAGTTTTTGATGCAGTACCGTCTAAGGGATCGAAAGTCACGGCCAATCAATGTTGGTTTTCAGCCTTGCTGTTTACATGCGGTGATTTCTCCAGATTCTCTGAACATTTTTGATGATATTACGGACCATAGATGGTGAAATCCCTACATTTCTTGAGAAATGTTGTTCTTAAACAATTTGCTCAGGCATTTGTTCACAAAGTGGTGACCCTCGCCCCATCCTTGTTTGTGAATAACTGAGCATTTCACGGAAGCTGCTTTTATACCCAATCATGGCACCCACCTGTTCCCAATTAGCCTGTTCACCTGTGGGATGTTCCAAATAAGTGTTTGATGAGCATACCTGACTCAGTCTTTGTTGCCACTAGTGCAAGCTTTTTTGAAACTATGTTGCAGGCATCAAATTCCAAATGAGCTAATATTTGCAAAAAATAATGTTTTCCAGTTCGACCATCAAGTATCTTGTCTTTGCAGTCTATTCAATTGAATATAGGTTGAAAAGAATTATCAAATCATCGTATTATGTTTTTATTTACCATTTACACAACGTGCCAACTTCACTGGTTTTGGGGTTTTGTAAATGCTCCCTCTTTGCGAAGTCAGCATTGTAAAGGAAAAAATATTCCTAATAATTTGACCATGAAAACATCTACAAATAGTTACGACAAAGGTGTGTTGCTAAATGTTGCTATACTGCATTTTTTTTTTTTGATTGAGACTTTTATTAGTAGGTTGCACAGTGAAGTACATATTCCGTACAATTGACCACTAAATGGTAACACCCGAATAAGTTTTTCAACTTGTTTAAGTCGGGGTCCACTTAAATTGATTCATGATACAGATATATACTATCATATATACTATCATCATAATACAGTCATCACACAAGATAATCACATTGAATTATTTACATTATTTACAATCAGGAGTGTGGAGGGGGGGTGGGGTGGGGGGGTGGGGGGGGGATATGGACATCAAGTAGTGGACATAGAGAGAGAGAGAGAGAGAGAGAGAGAGAGAGAGAGAGAGAGAGAGAGAGAGAGAGAGAGATCAGAAGGCATAAGAAAAAGAATCTGCATTTGATTGTTTACATTTGATTATTAGCAATCCGGGGAGGGTGTTAGTTTAGGGTTGTAGCTGCCTGGAGGTGAACTTTTATAGCGGTTTTGAAGGAGGATAGAGATGCCCTTTCTTTTATACCTGTTGGGAGCGCATTCCACATTGATGTGGCATAGAAAGAGAACGATTTAAGACCTTTGTTAGTTCGGAATCTGGGTTTAACGTGGTTAGTGGAGCACCCCCTGGTGTTGTGGTTATGGCGGTCATTTACGTTAAGGAAGTAGTTTGACATGTACTTCGGTATCAGGGAGGTGTAGCGGATTTTATAGACTAGGCTCAGTGCAAGTTGTTTAACTCTGTCCTCCACCTTGAGCCAGCCCACTTTAGAGAAGTGGGTAGGAGTGAGGTGGGATCTGGGGTGGAGGTCTAGAAGTAACCTGACTAGCTTGTTCTGAGATGTTTGGAGTTTAGATTTGAGGGTTTTGGAGGTGCTAGGGTACCAGGAGGTGCATGCGTAATCGAAAAAGGGTTGAACGAGAGTTCCCGCCAGAATCCTCAAGGTGCTTTTGTTGACCAGAGAGGAAATTCTGTAGAGAAATCTCGTTCGTTGGTTAACCTTTTTGATTACCTTGGTTGCCATTTTATCACAGGAAAGGTTAGCCTCTATGATCCAGAAGGTCAAGACAGGGCACAGATTGGCGCTCATGATAGAAGGCTTTCTTTCCTTAGATTTAGTTGGGTCATGCACACTGACACAACTGCACCAAAAGAATGCCAAATACAAAAGTTTCTTCACACGCTGACAAACAAGGATGGCATCAGACACCACAGGAAGGAGCAGGCCTTTCACAGCGAGGTCAACCTTTCCTGTGCTCCTGCCATCGACCCGGGCAGACTGAAAGAAGTCCGAGCCGCCCACGGAGATCTGACTATGACCAGTGCTACGCAACCTCACATGCCACTGAGGTGAGCAGACAATAAAGACAGTTGATTGCCCCGTCAGTGGGATTGCGATTGGGCCCCTGTTGCTGACACTAGAAACAGGTGAGGGGTTTTTTTCTTGAAAAAGCTTGTATCCTCCCTTAACCATATTGAAGGACCATAGCTATGCAAAATATACAATGCACTTGCTGGATAGTGTTTAAACATTATCAATAATGTTTATGTTACCAAACACAAAATATACAGTGGGAGCAAAAAGTGTTATAATCAATCATTATAACAACACTGCTGGTCATGATTAGTGATTCCCAGAGCCAAAAAAAAGTCTGCGGGCTATAGAGCGTTTTCTATTCGGGCTCCAGTACTCTGGAATGCCCTCCCGGTAACAGTTAGAGATGCTACCTCAGTAGAAGCATTTAAGTCCCATCTTAAAACTCATTTGTATAATCTAGCCTTTAAATAGACCCCCCCTTTTTAGACCAGTTGATCTGCCGTTTCTTTTCTTCTCTCCTCTTCTCCCCTGTCCCTTGCGAGGGGGAGTTGCATAGGTCCGGTGGCCATGGATGAAGTGCTGGCTGTCCAGAGCCGGGACCCCGGGTGGACCACAGCCTGTGCATCGGTTGGGGACATCTCTGCGCTGCTGACCCGTCTCCGCTCGGGATGGTTTCCTGTTGGCCCCGCTGTGGACTGGACTCCCGCTGATGTGTTGGATCCACTGTGGACTGGACTTTCACAATGTTATGTCAGACCCACTCGACATCCGTTGCTTTCGGTCTCCCCTAGAGGGGGGGGGGGGGGGGGTTACCCACATATGCGGTCCTCTCCAAGGTTTCTCATAGTCATTCACCGACGTCCCACTGGGGTGAGTTTTTCCTTGCCCGTATGTGGGCTCTGTACCGAGGATGTCGTTGTGGCTTGTACAGCCCTTTGAGACACTTGTGATTTAGGGCTATATAAATAAACATTGATTGATTGATTGATGATGTCCTGCAGTTTGTGCACATGCACCTGGAAGTATTATCATATTGACCAGTTTGCTAAAGGAGTACATGATTGTTGGTGAATAAGGCCATGTCTACACTAAGATGTTTAACCCCTTAAACAAATAATTATTTAGCCTAAGCCCCGTTTCAGCCACACTAAACTATCGTTTAAGGTCCCCCACCTCGGACACATTTTTACACGGGTAAGTGTGCCGTGTATTTCTTGAATCTCCAGCTCTTAGCTTTGTATGGATTCATCGAAGGTTTACAAACTGAGTTAGGAGAGGAAGTGACGCCAGAAAAACTGCGCCCCACACAGGAAGTGACGTCAGAAAGAACGTGCCACAGCCAGCTTCATAATAAAGCGGTTTCGTAACCGCTGGAAATATGGAGGCGAGTCATCCAGACATGCCTTTGTTTCTCCTTCCGTCTGTACAGACGCTTGTGGAAATCACACATGAATACCTTAAGAGAAGAAAACGCGCGATTGCAGCTATTTGGGATACAACACTTCTCAGACGGCAAGAGAACTTTCGAATGTCCAGGTCAGCTGTGATTCTACTTAGCGAAAAACTCCGTCCATGTGTCGAAGGAGAGACAACGAGAATGCGGGCTCCCGTGGATGTGATAAAAAAAAGGTAGTGTGTGCTTTGTATTACCTGGCCGTTGATGTCAAGACTTGGACTATGGGTTGTTTGTTTTCCCGAGATGCAAGTAAAGTTGGAGCGGGCAAGGCGTGAAGGTAAGGACATTTTTTATTTTAACACTAACAACAAAATACAAACAAAAGGTTACAAACAAAAGGCGCACACAAAGGCGGAGAACAAACTTGACTAATGAAACCAAAACTAGCACTAGGGCAAAAAACTATGAACAATAAACAAAACTTACTTGGAACGTAGGGAACAATGGCATAGATTTCAAAGGTAGCATGGAGGTACAGAAGTAGCATGGCATGAAGTGAGCAGAGGTAATGTCGCCAGGCTGACTTTCTGGCAACAATGGGCTTAAATAATATTGACATGATTGACAACAGGTGCGCAGATGCAAAACGTGAAACAGGTGAAACTAATGGTCGCTATGGTGACAAAACAAACAAGAGTGCACAAAGAGTCCAAAAACAAAACCGAACATAACTAAAACAAAGCATGATCACACAGACATGACAGTTGAGAGAAAACTACGGAAAACAGCGAATGTATTTGGACTGGCAAAGCAGACTGTATCAGTTATTGTCCGCCATGTATGTCGCAGACTCAAAGTCTAGGTCCAGAGTATATAAAGTCACTAAAAACAAACGGACAATGAAGGTGACGGCAAAAGAGTGAGGAGTGTCCTGACCAGATATCTAGATCCCTAGATCGATTGATGTAAAATGTTCTTTATCACACTGTTTACGTGTCTAATAAAGATTTGATCAATTTATGATGTCTCAGGTGTTCACTACAATAGGGCCCCACAGCACACTGGATTCCAGTTAATTGACATACCAACAACACTGGATATTGTTCAGATAAGTTACATTTAATTTAAGAACTTCCACACAAAGCAACACTGGAGGTGACTATGCCGTGCGCATTTTCCGTGCATGCGTACTATGTCGCGTTGCGCCGGCGGACGGAGGGGGGAGGGGGGTCTTGAAGAGTGGCATTGTTGTGTGTGGACAAGGATAAGGTTAGGTGGGATTTACCCTGGATAACCTAAGTAATGGGTACTCACAATAGGCCAATTGTAATGAGCTTGGGCCCATTTTACACGTTAACGCGGTACATTTGACTAATGTGAGAACGTTGCATCACGGCCAGGTGCGGCACACTTCCTCTCTTTTGGTGCAATGGAAGCATTGTAGTGAGAGTACACCATAAAGGGTCCCTATAATGTGTTAAATGTTTCTTACCTATTGGTACTTGTTTTTGTGTATTTGGACTGGCATAAGTCCCGGAAATTTGGAATCAAACCATGGAGGCATGGCGGAGATATTTGTAAAACAATATTGCCATCCTTCATACTTCCTTTGGAATTTGCACAACTTTTATCCGACATTTGACGTCAGATTATATCTCCATATATGGCAGAGATTTACCCGAAAAGTTTTGCGCGAGTCCGCCATTGTAGTCATTAAGTTCCTTATTTGTCTCTAACCCCTTGTTGTGGGGCAGACTGGCTCGTACATGCACGTGCATACTAGTAGCGCAGAGTTCAAACTTAGATCTGTCAGTAGACACGATATGGAAGCGCCAAAAATTACAACATGGCTGACGGGGAAAAGACGCAGATCTATGTAAAATTTCGACCAAAAAACACTGTCACATGTTCAATCAATCAATCAATGTTTATTTATATAGCCCTAAATCACAAGTGTCTCAAAGGGCTGTACAAGCCACAACGACATCCTCGGTACAGAGCCCACATACGGGCAAGGAAAAACTCACCCCAGTGGGACGTCGGTGAATGACTATGAGAAACCTTGGAGAGGACCGCATATGTGGGTAACCCCCCCCCTCTAGGGGAGACCGAAAGCAACGGATGTCGAGTGGGTCTGACATAACATTGTGAAAGTCCAGTCCACAGTGGATCCAACACATCAGCGGGAGTCCAGTCCACAGCGGGGCCAACAGGAAACCATCCCGAGCGGAGACGGGTCAGCAGCGCAGAGATGTCCCCAACCGATGCACAGGCTAGTGGTCCACCCGGGGTCCCGGCTCTGGACAGCCAGCACTTCATCCATGGCCACCGGACCTATGCAACTCCCCCTCGCAAGGGACAGGGGAGAAGAGGAGAGAAGAAAAGAAACGGCAGATCAACTGGTCTAAAAAAGGGGGGGTCTATTTAAAGGCTAGATTATACAAATGAGTTTTAAGATGGGACTTAAATGCTTCTACTGAGGTAGCATCTCTAACTGTTACCGGGAGGGCATTACAGAGTACTGGAGCCCGAATAGAAAACGCTCTATAGCCCGCAGACTTTTTTTTGGCTCTGGGAATCACTAATAAGCCGGAGTTCTTTGAACGCAGATTTCTTGTCGGGACATATGGTACAATACAATCGGCGAGATAGGCTGGAGCTAAACCGTGTAATATTTTATACGTAAGTAGTAAAACCTTAAAGTCGCATCTTAAGTGCACAGGAAGCCAGTGCAAGTGAGCCAGTATAGGCGTAATATGATCAAACTTTCTTGTTTTTGTCAAAAGCCTTGCAGCCGCATTTTGTACCAACTGTAATCTTTTAATGCTAGACATAGGGAGGCCCGAAAATAATACGTTACAGTAATCGAGAAGACATAACGAACGCATGAATAATGATCTCAGCGTCGCTAGTGGACAAGATGGAACGAATTTTAGCGATATTACGGAGATGAAAGAAGGCCGTTTTAGTAACACTCTTAATGTGTGACTCAAACGAGAGAGTTGGGTCGAAGATAATACCCAGATTCTTTACCGAGTCTCCTTGTTTAATTGTTTGGTTGTCAAATGTTAAGGCGGTATTATTAAATAGATGTTGGTGTCTAGCAGGACCGATAATCAGCATTTCCGTTTTCTTAGCGTTGAGTTGCAAAAAGTTAGCGGACATCCATTGTTTAATTTCATTAAGACACGCCTCCAGCTGACTACAGTCCGGCGTGTTGGTCAGCTTTAGGGGCATGTAGAGTTGAGTGTCATCAGCATAACAGTGAAAGCTAACACCGTACTTGCGTATGATGTCACCTAGCGGCAGCATGTAAATACTAAAGAGTGCAGGGCCAAGAACCGAACCCTGGGGAACTCCGCACGTTACCTTGACATAGTCCGAGGTCACATTGTTATGGGAGACGCACTGCATCCTGTCAGTAAGATAAGAGTTAAACCAAGACAAGGCTAAGTCTGACATACCAATATGTGTTTTGATACGCTCTAATAAAATATTATGATCGACGGTATCGAAAGCGGCGCTAAGATCAAGAAGCAGCAACATAGATGACGCATCAGAATCCATCGTTAGCAATAGATCATTAGTCATTTTTGCGAGGGCTGTCTCCGTAGAGTGATTTGCCCTGAAACCGGATTGAAAAGGTTCACAGAGATTGTTAGTCATTGTTAGTAGTTTTGTGTGCGAAGTTAGCTTTGTTAAGGACAGATATTGAAAGGAAATATATGATAGCTCAGCTAAAATGCATTTATATTCAGCAAGTGTTTATCAGAAGAACTGAAAAATATCAAAAATGTTGGCGTTTAATCAACTGAATTTTTTCACAAAAATGTTTGTGAAAAGACACAATGGTTCAAAATGAAGTAAGCATACATTTAATAATTTAATCCCAGGGTCCCCAAACTTCTTGACTCGGAGGCCACATTGGGTTAAAAGCATATGGCCGGTGTATATATGTGTGTGTGTGTGTGTGTGTGTGTATATATATATATATATATATATATATATATATATATATATATATATATATATATATATATATATATATATATATGCACCGTATTTTTCGGAGTATATGTCGCTCCGGAGTATAAGTCGCACCGGCCGAAAATGCATAATAAAGAAGGAAAAAAACATATATAAGTCGCACTGGAGTATAAGTCGCATTTTTTTGAGGAAATGTATTTGATAAAACCCAACACCAAGAATAGACATTTGAAAGGCAATTTAAAATAAATAAAGAATAGTGAACAACAGGCTGAATAAGTGTACGTTATATGACGCATAAATAACCAACTGAGAACGTGCCTGGTATGTTAACGTAACATATTATGGTAAGAGTCATTAAATAACTATAACATATAGAACATTAAATAACTATAACATATAGATCATTTATTATTATAACATGCTATACGTTTACCAAACAATCTGTCACTCCTAATCGCTAAATCCCATGAAATCTTATACGTCTAGTCTCTTACGTGAATGAGCTAAATAATATTATTTGAGATTTTACGGTAATGTGGTAATAATTTCACACATAAGTCGCTCCTGAGTATAAGTCGCATCCCCGGCCAAACTATGAAAAAAACGGCGACTTATAGTCCGAAAAAAACGGTATGTGTATATATATATATATATGTGTGTGTGTATATGTATATGTACATATATTATTGTATATCAAAGCATACATTCAGGCACTACACTAACTTCAGAACTGTCTAATAGGAAGTTATTGTAATTTATTGTTAACATTTTAAGGTAAAAACGATGTTTCTTTCTTATTATTTATTCCATATTGTGCTCAACTGTGAGAGCGTGTGTGTGCACTGATCACGTTTAAACAGATGTTTTCACACGGGAACTGCGATCACAATGATTTAAGTCGGATACCAAATTGAAAAGGTAAGTTTGCCAAACATGATAAATATGTAAACAAAAACTACTGTCGTCAAGTGCGCCAGAAAAAACAAGCACTCTGAACTTCACAATTAAAAATTGCACTTTTGAGACTTTTGAGAAGAAAAAAAAATCAAGACACTTTCATTAAGTGCAAATCAAATTAAGATTAATCAATATGAAATTGTATCAACCAAAACCAAATCAATTTTTGATCAGCCATATTAGTAAGAGTAAGAGCTGGAGCATTTGATTTATTCATCAAGGGCATGTATTCAACTCTCTTCCTATGCATGATAATGTTGCAAAATAGAAATGGAATAGGAATTTTCACACATCCCGCAAGCGTAATGAAACCCTTGCGTCTCAAACAAGCTGTCAGAAAATATGTCAACATAGCAATTTTATACAAATTGTTTGGCGACGTACAAAATTGCACCCAGAAGTGGAAAATGTATGGAGCGGATGACTGAGTCTGGTTGACTTGTCATGAAACTGCAAATTACACTGATTTTAATGCAACATGCAAATGCACTTAATGCATTACCTAAACGACAGTGTGGGTTTTTGTCGACAACATTAGTTACAAATGGCTTCACGCAGAGAGGAACATTAACGACTCGTCAATGTGAGACTTACTGTTAAACAGAGCAATTATTTTAGTTGAAAGTCACAGGGCATGCTCCCTCTTTTCAAATACGTTTTTTTATTGGCAATGATTCTGGGTGCATGAAACACAAACGGACAGATGACAAACGAGCTGCACGGACGGAAGTGTACATGTTTCTAAATAAAATAGTGGAATGTTGAACCAATGTCACTCGACAAAATTGAGTTTCTTTGGAGGCAGGTAGCAAATGATCACTGTTGTTCGGGACCGGGTTATAGAGTGTGTTGGCTGTGACGCATAGGCTGTGTTTCATAACTTCACTTCCACAGAGTTTGGAGAATATATATGCCTGTAAGTAGTTGAACATACTGTATGTGACCTGTGCTGGCAAAATGAGTCACAATGAGGACATTTTAAAAACTGAGTTATTGTTATTTACACATTCTCCCTCTAAAGACCTTCAAAATGATATATGGTTTGTTGGAATCGGACAGAAAATGACCGAGTTACATCCGATTGAAGTCGACCAAGTTTGAGGGTCCGTTTTGAGAAAAAACAGCTTAAAGTTTACTGTTCCAGAACAGAATGTTCCAAAACAAAACTCCATAGCAACCATACCTTAAAAGTCCTTGTAGCAACACCAAAATTGGTACAATTAAAGTCAAATCCCATGTCTAAAGGAAAAATATATATTCAACTCTATTGAAAACGGTTATGTACAAAAATTTCAACACTGTTATGTCACAGTTTTTTTGTTCACTGGTCAGTTTGTCAGCTGGTCAGCTGTCTGTAATATTCCTGACCAGCAGCACTAAGAAGATTCGCCGACTGCAGTGAATTTAACGCACTTGCAACCGCCTGTGTACCCTCTCCACCTTGTAAATCCATTACGGAATGTAAAACAGTCTAACTTATCCACAAAAATAATAATTAAATGTTCGAAAATCACCTTTTTTCACCAAATATTCCGCTCGAATTACTGTGTGTTGTTTTTCATCAGGGCGCTGCCATGATACCACAATGCACCGCGCGGGGTGATTCAACCAATGAGGGTACGCCTCACAGCGACCGCTTAGCAACAAGCCGGATTTGTTTACGTCGGGACAGGTTTAAAAACTCGAATTATATTGGTTCAGAATGGCGTCATCTGGAATTCCATGCTCATTTTTAGAAAGTACGTAAACTTGGCGTCACAATGATACCAAATATGGCTAGGGGGATTCCCCCTTATTGCCGCGAGTGAGCGTTGAAAACACTTGATTTTCTCAAGGAATTTTAACACAAAGGACTAATTTCTGAAAACATACCTCGTACAAAACCTTCAAAAAAAGGTGATTTAAGATGTTTTCTTGCTATTTTCGATGATTGGGATCGCTAGATTGTGGTTTTATGGACTCATTTTTGTGAAAATCTCAATTTCAACCAAGATACATTTTTTTCACTTATTTGCCTGTAGGTCAAAATTAGCCTGTGCGTATTCCGACTCATTTTGCCAGCACGGGTCACATATGCTGTTTTATGTGAAGTTTGTTTTCTCAAAATGTCATTGTATGGACGTTTGCAACAGTTTAAAAAGAGCACGATTGAGATGCTAATTTTTGTTGTCAATGGCAAAATACATTGTATGTTAGCAAGCTAGCAGGATACGTATTAACTTGTTTTTTGACATAATTTTTTACACGTTTTTGGCATATCATGTGTATTAATGTACATTATTTTATGTGCTTAGTTTTACAGTAATTACATTTGAAGGCAGTCAAACAACCTCAACCTGGAAGTGTTTTCGCCCATTTGTTTACCAATGACTGTTTACCTGTCTGCCAGAACATTATAAGTTAAGTTAAAGTTAAAGTACCAATGATTGTCACACACACACGAGGTGTGGCGAAATTATTCTCTGCATTTGACCCATCACCCTTGATCACCCCCTGGGAGGTGAGGGGAACAGTGAGCAGCAGCGGTGGCCGCGCTCGGGAATCATTTTTGGTGATTTAACCCCCAATTCCAACCCTTGATGCGGAGTGTCAAGCAGGGAGGTAATGGGTCCCATTTTTATAGTCTTTGGTATGACTCGGCCGGGGTTTGAACTCACAACCTACCGATCTCAGGGCGGACACTCTAACCACAAGGCCACTGAGTAGGGTATTGTGAATACTTTGAAACCGCAATACCGCGGTATCTACAATATTGTTGTATCAGGAATATTTTATAGTGTGGAATGTTAGAAAAGGCTTGATCAAGTGAAATGACTATTGTAGCTATGAAACATACTAAACTCATGACAGACTTATGCTCTCTTTAAATCTAAGTGGAGTAGTAATTCATTTGTTTTATGGCAACACCTGGTAGTCACAATAATTCATTAAGTCATGATGCAGTAAATTGACACATTTGTTACTAAATACTTTTTAATACGTTTGTGGTTTGGTTACTTCGTATCTGTAAGTAATATGCAACTACAATTCTGGATGTACACAGAGTAACTGTATTAATTGGGACCGGTTCTGGCTCGGTCCAGGAAGACCATTAAGATTCTGAACAAATTATACTGCTATCAGATTTTTTAAATCCAGCTGACCGTTGTAATTATTACACGCTGTCACGTTCAGTTGAAGTGTCGTTGCTACGCATAAAAAAATACACAGGCAGATTATAATTCGTTTGGAATAATCACAAATAAGGAAGCAACACCACACAAAAGTTTGTAACACAACAATATGTCTACCTCAAAAGTCTCTCAAGAGTTAGGGTCAGTTTGAAGTGAACAAGCTTTAGTTCCAGTTATCCACAGCCAATAATAATCCACTCAAAAAAGTGAAAAATTGAATTAATCACTCGGGTTTCTTATTTATATAGTACACACTACACACAAACATATACATTGGTCGCTGTCAACACTCAATATGGCTTCCGGTCCGTCACTCTAATATGTCCATGTACAAAATAACACAAATAATTCCTATTGTTACAAAATGCACACCCACCTAACATGCTAATTGATTGTATTGATTTATATGATATATCATGTAAAATGTCTTTGCTCTGCACGTGAACGCCATACATAAATATTATTTCCAGCTGAGTGTAATTATAAAAACACAGTGATGGATCGGTGTGGTCTTTACAAGATGACACAAGAACTGCATTGCACCTTGCACTGCAAACATAGTTGACTTGTTTAAAACCACTTAAAAATTCAGGCGTTGATTAGAATGCCTTGCTGTGAGATGTTACCTGATGTTGCTGGTGTACAACCTCTTATAGATAATAATATACATGGCAATAAAAAATGCATTTTCTTCACATCTTTTTTAGACAAATTATACATCATACCGATAAAAGTATTGATGAAAACAGGTAACGATAAAGAAAACCAATATTGGTGTCGATAAAATCCTAATGCTCTACA
Source organism: Entelurus aequoreus (assembly GCF_033978785.1). Taxonomy (NCBI): domain Eukaryota; kingdom Metazoa; phylum Chordata; class Actinopteri; order Syngnathiformes; family Syngnathidae; genus Entelurus; species Entelurus aequoreus. Next base: position 83,883,618 of record NC_084731.1, on the reverse strand, counting down.
TCCCTAACTATATTTATTTTATACTTCTTTATTTTGATGTTGTGTTTTAGACTGCAATATTGTTTCATTAAGGATGCTAAATACATATGTTTAGATTATGTCCTTAGGTGTTATGTAGATGCTTGCTCCTAGTAGTCTAAAGCCTACCATGTTTACAATTTGTAAATGACTTGACTAAAAAGCAAGAACAGACCGACCTTGTGTGTTTATTGGAGGACATTTAGATGTTCACTGGCTGTCTAGCTTTGCACAGGTAAACGCGCTGCAGGACTACTTGTATCAGAGATTTTAGATCAGGGGTGTCAAACTCATTTTATCGCAGGGGCCGCATCGAGGAAAATCTATTGTCCGTGTGAACCGGACTTGTCAAATCATGGCATTATAACTTAAATATAAAGACAACTTCAGATTGTTTTATTTGTCTTACTTGGGCCAAACATATAACAAGTCCATTCTAAAATCGTACACATTACATATAATCCTCTTGGCAAAAAAATTCAAGTTAGAAAATTCTGAGGAAAAAAAATGGTGCAGTGTCAAAAACACCATAAAGGACACAATTAACTTAAGACTTTGTCTCAGTATATTTACAAAGCCATTAAACTTTCAGCACTTCCTTTTTAGCATTTTCATTTTGGCAGTCACCATTAAAGACATGTTTGGAAAAGCAATTGAGTGTTTCCTCAAACCGCCGCATTTGGGACATCTGCAACTGCAACAACACATTCATAAATCATCATTATTACAATTATAATAGAAATAAACAATTATCAAAATGATACCGTAGCCGAAATCAAGGTAAGATAACTACAAACGTAACCAATGTGAACATGATAGATATAAGCATAAAATAAATAGATCAATACATAGAACAAGCAACAAATGTAGAAACACACATTTTTACAATGGAGTTCAGGGTGTGCGTATCGCAACCAATTGCGAGCGCTGCACGGAACTCTAACAACAAAGATGATGGTCATGTAGACTTAAGTCTTTGCATCTTACAGTTTCATTATTGTATCCGTTGAGTGAATAATTTACATTGAAAGAAGGTATTGTGCGTCGCAACTGCATCGGTCTGCTGCCATCTGCTCTCAGCCATAGCAGGAGCAGCTCATGGCTTTCACCTGCGCTGATGGAGTAGCAGCAGTCAATCAGGGCACTTAAATTAAACTGACACGTCATCTTTAAACAGTGTCATGTGCGACTTGGGTTACACTTGAATTGCTATTGTGACATCCAGTGAACACATTTAGAACATTAAAAAATTGCAGCTCATTTTAATATTCAGCAAACTCATCTTCGGGTCGCGGAGACAGCAGCCTAAGCAGGGAAGCCCAGACTTCCCTCTCCCCAGCTATTTTTTCCAGCTCCTACCGAGAGATCCAGAGGCATTCCCAGGCCAGAGACACAGTTTCCCCAACGTGTCCTGGGTTCCCTGTGGCCTCTTACCGGTCGGACGTGTCCTAAACACCTCCCCAGGGATGCGTCCGGGGGGCATCCTGACCAGATGCATAAACCACCTCATCTGGCATCTCTCGATTTTGAGGAGTAGTGGCTTTACTTTGAGGTACTCCTGAATGACACTCACCCTATTTTTAAGGGAGAGCCCCGCCACCAGACAGGGGAAATTCATTTCGGCCGCTTGTACCAAAGCTCATGACCATATGTGAGGATAGGAACCTAGATCGACCAGGAAATTGATAGCTTTGTCTTCCGGCTCAGCTCCTTCTTTATCACAACAGATCAATACAGCGGCCGCATCACTGCAGACGCCGCACTGATCCGCCTGTTGATCTCACGATCCACTCTTCCCTCACTCGTGAACAAGACTCAAAGGTACTTGAACTCCTCCACTTGAGGCAAGATCTCTTCCCCAAGCCGGAGATGGCACTCCACTCTTTTCCGGGCGAGAACCATGGACTCGGAGGTGCTAATTCTCATCCCAGTTGCTTCACACTCGGCTGCGAACCGATCCAGTGAGATCTGAAGATCCTAGCCAGATGAAGCCATCAGGACCACATCATTTGTAGAAGGCAAATACCTAATCTTGCAGCCACCCCACCGAATCCCCTCAACGCCCTGAATATGCCTATAAATTATGTCCATCAAAGTTATGAATAGAATTGGTGACAAAGGGCAGCTCTGGCGGAGTCCAACCCTTACTGGAAACAGGTCAGACTTACTGCCAGCAATGCGGACCAAGCTCTGACACCGATCAAACAGGGAGCGGACTGCCCCAATCAGTCAGTCCAATACCCCATACTCTCTGAGCACTCCCCACAGGACTTCCCGAGGGAATGCCTTCTCCAAGTCTATAAAGAACACGTGGACTGGTTGGTCAAACTCCTATGCACCTTTGAGGACGGTGGCGAGAGTATAGAACTGGTCCAGAGTTCCACGACCAGGACAAAAACCACACTGCTCCTCCCGAAAACCGAGGTTCGACTATCCGCCGTAGCCTCCTCCCCAGCGACCTGCTGTTTGTCCAGCCCCCGCGACCAAACCTCGGATAAGCGGAAGAAGATGGATGGTTGGATGGAAACTTATCTTTCAGGCCGCAGGCCAAATTAAACCTGCCGTACGTTTGACACACCTGTTTTAGATGCTAACTAATAGTGAAGTGTATTAACTAACTCACATTATGTTCTACATATGGTGAATGTTTATATTCAACTTGGAGAAAACGAACCAACAGGTATAAGTAAATAATGGTTGAGTCCATAATAAATTAAGGAGACTTAGTTGGACATTCGCATATGGACTGAGGTAATGCTCTCACCAGAAGAGGCAATAAATTCAGACTTCGGAATGCAAAAGTGATAGCTCCATCCTGGAGAAGAGGCTCCTTGTCTATCTTCACGTCAACTTTTAAGTTTCAACATATAGAGGTTTTTTTCCAGACACTTACACACAAACATCTCCTTTTATGGTCAGGATGTGCTCTCCTGACCCAGCGCACACACACAGACAGGAGGTAGTAATATAAGACTGGTGATTTGGCTTCTCCAGTCAGGAGTCCTTCATTTTTTTGACCTAGGTTCCTCCAGGTACTGCAGACCTGTTTAATGACACTCGCTTGTAATAAAGCAACTTTTCGTTCAGTAAAGAGTCTCCGACGTCTCTTTTGATCCAGCCACACTGTCGTGACATCCTTCTGTCGGGACGAGGATGACAAGACCAGAAATACACTTCAATAGCATCCGATACTTGTTTTATTTTCTGATATCAGACCTATATCAGATATCAGTTTTGAGAGTGACCGGCCACAGTGAAGTGTGATAAAGAAATGTGATCATTCAAGGGTTTCCATCCAAACTTGGCATTCCAGTCAAAGCACTCGCCCCCACCCTCCCACCAACACGACTCCCCCTCCCCACCGAAACTTTTTCCAAAAGTTCTGACCCACTTAACATCTTCGCTTTGCATACTGGGAAACATGTTTATAAGCAACTTCTTCATAATCAGTTCTCTGAGTTCTACCCCTGTGAGGTCATTTGCTGTGCAGACTCCCTTATCTCCATCTTTGAGAACAAAGGGGATGAGAGACACTGATTTGCGCCTTTGGATGTCTTTTTGCACACACGCTTTGGGGTTGTGTGTTTTCCACGGACCTCTGGGGCTCAAGCATGTGTCAGCCTTGGACCAGAAACATGAAATTTGCATTCTTTAATTAAAGCATTCACTGGCGGTGGCAACTACAAACTCGGTTTGCTGCTGGTTTTTGGAGTCACAAAAAGAAACAACCCTACGGGGGATTTCGCCTATTCTTTTTTCTGCAAATGCTGGGAAAAAAAACCCTGAAAAAACAAAGAGGAAACTTGATTGGATGACATTTGTGAGTGCGTTTGAAGCAATTGTCTTAAAAAACAAGCTTCACGCTGCCGAGGGCCCTTGTTGTGAGCGGGGGAGAAAAAAACGGATGGTTTTCTCTGCAGCGACGCTGGCATGAATGTAAGGTGGCACAAGGTGTCAGGTTCGGTTTGCGGCTCAGGGATGTATGGCTATGATGTATTGATTTCCTTTGTAGCGAAACAAAACAAGTAAAAGCTCGAGGAAACAGGAATTCCATTTCATCTGTGTCAGTTGAAAATGGGCAACTGCATGTGACAGGTCAGCGTGGAGCATTGTAGCAGTTCTTTGCTGCCCTCAAAATGTCCAATTACTTCCGTGTAAATGACAGCCGATCTTTGCTTTAAACAAGGGAACCGCGTGTGCTTCTTGGCATCCAGGGAAAGGGGAAGTTTTAACTCCTCGTCTTCGTTCAGTGTTTAGTATCAGTCACATTGTGGCTGAGATGCACGATGAGAACGTTCTTGGCAGTCACACCCATGAAAATGGATAGTAATTCAATGGTTTGCAACACACTCCTATTGTACAGTGGGAAGGGGATTCATATGGCCCCATTGGTGGTGGTTTACCTGACACATGAAACGTGACGAATTGGGTAAATGTCTTAAAATGTGTTTTGTGGCAATTCCAACTTCTAGACCTCCAGTTACTTCTAGACTTCCACCCCAGATCCCACCTCACTCCTACCCACTTCTCCAAAGTGGGCTGGCTCAAGGTGGAGGACAGAGTAAAACAACTTGCACTGAGCCTAGTCTATAAAATCCGCTACACCTCCCTGATACCGAAGTACATGTCAAACTACTTCCTTAACGTAAATGACCGCCATAACCACAACACCAGGGGGAGCTCCACTAACCACGTTAAACCCAGATTCCGAACTAACAAATGTCTTAACTCATTCTCTTTCTATGCCACATCAATGTGGAATGCGCTCCCAACAGGTATAAAAGAAAGGGCATCTCTATCCTCCTTCAAAACCGCAATAAAAGTTCACCTCCAGGCAGCTACAACCCTAAACTAACACCCTCCCCGGATTGCTAATAATCAAATGTAAACAATCTAATGCAGATACTTTTTCTTATGCCTTCTGATATCTCTCTCTCTCTCTCTCTCTCTCTCTCTCTCTCTCTTTCTCTCTCTCTCTCTCTATGTCCACTACTTGCTGTCCATATCCTACCCCCCCCCCCTCCACACCCCTGATTGTAAATAATGTAAATAATTCAATGTGATTATCTTGTGTGATGACTGTATTATGATGATAGTATATATCTGATAGTATATATCTGTATCATGAATCAATTTAAGTGGACCCCGACTTAAACAAGTTGAAAAACTTATTCGGGTGTTACCATTTAGTGGTCAATTGTACGGAATATGTACTTCACTGTGCAACCTACTAATAAAAGTCTCAATCAATCTCAATCAAAAAAGACCACAGCGTCAGTTGCTATGTGGACAGTATAGCAAAATTATTAAATCCCCTTCTTCATCTCACGCGAGATCCACCCAGGTAGAGGGAGTTTAACATTTACAGGAAAACAACCTTTTATCTTCTAATAGCTCTAAAAGGAGACACTTGCGTACAAAACATGTTTTGTCTAATGTTACGTGGTACAATGGTGTGAGAGCGGGGACGGCCAATCACATAACAATATATATACACATATCTATATGTATATACATATACATATATATATATATATATATATATATATACAGTATATACACATAATGTACATACGTATACATATATACATGCACATGCACATAGAAAAAGCAACCAATTATAACCAATTTCCCTTTGACCTTGGTGTACTTTCAAAAAAAAAAAATGTCAATAGAAAACTAACCAGAGAGTACCTCTGCACATTCCATGGCTCTAGGCAGGGATTCCACTTCAAATGAGGCCACAGTTACTGCCTGTTCTCACTGATTGGAATTACTGTTGTGTCCACTTGCTATGATTACACACAATAGTCATGCCAGTGGGAAACACACCCCTGTCATGTCATTATGGGTTTGATTCCTAGGTCAAGGACACCTCTGACTAGAGTAGGAGGAACAACAGAAATGCCAGGGAAGTTAAAACACACAACGGCTTATCAATCAATCAATCAATGTTTATTTAAATAGCCCTAAATCACAAGTGTCTCAAAGGGCTGTACAAGCCACAACGACATCCTCGGTACAGAGCCCACATACGAGCAATGAAAACTCACCCCAGTGGGACGTCAATGTGAATTACTATGAGAAACCTTGGAGAGGACTACATATGTGGGTAACCCCCCCCCCCCCTCCCCTCTAAGGGAGACCGAAAGCAATGGATGTCGAGTGAGTCTGACATAATATTGTGAAAGTCCAACACATCAGCGAAAGTCCAGTCCATGGTGGGGCCAGCAGGAACCATCCCGAGCGGAGACGGGTCAGCAGCGTAGAGATGTCCCCATCCGATGAACAGGCTAGCGGTCCACCCCGGAGCAGAGTAGAAAAGAAAAGAAAAGAAACGGCAGATCAACTGGTCTAAAAAGGGAGTCTATTTAAAGGCTAGAGTATACAAATGAGTTTTAAGATGAGACTTAAATGCTTCTACTGAGGTAGCATCTCTAACTTTTACCGGGAGGGCATTCCATAGTATTGGAGCCCGAATAGAAAACGCTCTATAGCCCGCAGACTTTTTTTGGGCTCTGGGAATCACTAATAAGTCGGAGTTCTTTGAACGCAGATTTCTTGCCGGGACATACGGTACAATACAATCGGCAAGATAGGCAGGAGCTTGACCGTGTAGTATTTTATACGTAAGTAGTAAAACCTTAAAGTCGCATCTTAGGTGCACAGGAAGCCAGTGCAGGTGAGCCAGAATAGGCGTAATATGATCAAACTTTCTTGTTTTTGTCAAATGTCTAGCAGCCGCATTTTGTACCATCTGTAATCTTTTAATGCTAGACATAGGGCTTATGTGTTTCTGCTTTCAAAGCTCACTGCACTGTATGTAACTATTATAGCAAAAGAGATGCTTTTGTGAGTCTTTGTAGATTCCAGAATATAACTGTTGTTTTAGTGTAGTAACTAAGATTAGATCGGGAACTTTGATGGGCACCTGAGTGGTCCTAGGGAGTATATATGTTGAATGTTGAACAGCAGCTGTGGTTCATTCTCCTTTAAAACCATGCCTTGTGACAAGGGTGAGTGTTAATGGCACTTTAATCGCTAATTATCTTCATTATTATGCAAGATAATAATTAATTTGATTTATATTGCACTTTTACATTTTTCGACAAATCTCAAAGTGCAACTAGGGTGGATCCACACCTAACATCCACTGTAATGATACCAGGTACAAGAGTGTATCTAGTTGATACTACTATGATTACATCGATAATTTTTAGCATCACAAAAATGTTTTTGTATTTTTAAAATTCATATTATCTTTATAAACTGCTTCCTGGACACATGAGGACTTTGAATATGACCAATGTATGATTCTGTAACGACTTGGTATCTGATTGATACCCAAATGTGTGGTATCCTCCAAAACTAATGTAAAATATCAAAGAACAGAAGAATAAGTGATTATTACATTTTAGTAGCAGTGTAGATGGAACATGTTAAAAGAGAAAGTAAGCCGATATTAACAGTAAATTATTAAGTACATTAATAATTCATTTTCTACCACTTGTCCTTAATAATTTTGAAAAAATAATAGAATGGAAAATGACACAATATGTTACTGCATACATCCATCAATTTTTTACCGCTTGTCCCTAAATTAGGAGCTTTTGTTTGCTTACTTACAAGTCGTCTAGTATGTTGACTATTTTATTCAAGGACAAACTTGCAATAAGAAACATATGTTTAATGCACTCTAAGATTTTTTGTTAAAATAAAGCCAATAATGCAATTTTTTGTGGTCCCCTTTATTTAGAAAAGTATCGAAAAGTACCAAAAAGTATCAAAATACATTTTGGTATCGGGACAACCTTAGTGCATACTATTAAAAACAAGTTGAAAATAAGGAAGGTGAGTCGTAAAATATTAAAAACAACTACAAAGTGCTGAGGGGAATGCTCTGTTGAAAAGGAAGGTTTTGAGTTGTTTTGTGAAGGATTAACTTGTCTGTGGGGTTTGGATGTGGTCCGGGAGAATGTTCCAGAGGTGGGGTGCAAAGGAGCAGAAGGCACGGCCCCCCCATCGTGCAAAGCTTGGGTGTGAGTAAGCAGTTTGACTTGCCGGACCGGAGGGGTCTGGAACTGTCTTGGGGGGCTAAAAGTTATTTCAGAGAGGATGTGGCGTTGCCATGGATGCACTTTTGGGCAAGGAAAACCCGATTTTAGGATAGGATAGACCAGTGTTTTTCAACTTTTTTTGAGCCAAGGCACATTTGTTTCATAACAAAAATACGGAGGCACACCACCAGCAGAAAAGGTTAACAAATGAAACTCCACCAGGTTGTCGTGCCGTATTTTGAGTTTGTTGTTGTTTCCTGAGTGTAGATTTACCTGCTTTGTTTTCGCAATCAAGACTATTTAGGTTGTGCGTACGCTATCCTTCTTTGTGGGGACATTGTCTATTGTCATGTGATGTACGGATGTACTTTGTGAACGCCGTCTCTGCTCCACACGCTGTAAGTCTTTGCTGTCGTCCAGCATTCTGTTTTTGTTTACTTTGTAGCCAGTTCAATTTTACTTTTGTTTTGCATAGCCATCCCTATGCTTCAGTGCCTTTTCAGAATCAGAATCAGAATCAGAATCGTTTTATTGCCATTGTTTGAGAACGGGTTCACAAACTAGGAATTTTTCTTGGTGAAAACGTGCGACATAAAACACATATAACACATATTTGGTATACAAAGAGCTGTGACTGAGCTATCAGATAGACTTAGAAGGGATTCAAGGAATTCAAGGAGCTGCTGTTAGGAGTTATTGTTCATTTGCCTGAAAAAACTGTTCAGGTGGCGGGAGGTGTGGGTCTGGATGGAGCGTAGTCTCCTGCCTGAGGGGAGAGGGGAGAATAGTGTGTGTCCAGGGTGAGAAGAGTCAGCTGTGATCCGACCCACACGCCTCCTGGTCCTGGAGGAGAACAAGTCCTGGAGGGATGGGAGCTTGCAGCCAATCACCTTCTCAGCAGCACGTACGATGCGCTGCAGTCTATTCTTATCCTGGACTGTGGCGCCAGGGAACCACACTGTGATGGAGGAGGTCAGGATGGACTCTATGATGGCTGAGTAAAACTGCACCAGCATCTCTGTCGGCACCTTAAGTTTCCTCAGCTGCCGCAGGAAGTACATCCTCTGCTGGGCCTGCTGATGGTCAGCTCCCACTTGAGGTCCTGGGTGATGGTGGTGCCCAAGAAACGGAAGGAGTCCACAATGGGGACGGGGGTGGGAGAGTCAATCAGGGTGAGGGGGGATGGTGGGGCTGTGACTTTCCTGAAGTCCATGATCATCTCCACTGTTTTCTGGGCGTTCAGCTCCAGGTTGTTGAGGCTGCACCAGGACGTCAGCCGGTCCACCTCTCTCCTGTAGGCGGACTCATCGCCATTCCAGATGAGCCCGATGAGGGTGGTGTCATCTGCAAACTTGAACAGTTTTACAGATTGGTGACTGGAGGTGCAGCAGTTTGTATACAGGGAGAAGAGCCAGGGGGATAGTACACAGCCCTGAGGAGTACCAGTGTTTGTGGTTCGACTGTCCGAGACAATCTTCCCCAGCCGTACGTGCTGTCTTCGGTCTGTCAGGAAGTCATTAATCCAACTGCAGAGGGATTCGGGCACGCTGAGCTGGTAGAGCTTGTCTCGTAGCAGTCCAGGGAGGATGGTGTTGAAGGCAGAGCTGAAGTCCACGAACAGGATCCTAGCGTAGGTTCCTGGGGAGTCCAGATGCTCCAGGATGAAGTGGAGGGCCAGGTTCACTGCATCATCCACAGACCTGTTGGCTCTGTAGGCGAACTGCAGTGGGTCCAGGAGGGGGGCGGTGATGTCCTTGAGGTGGGGCAGGACCAAGCGCTCAAAGGACTTCATGACCACAGACGTCAGCGCGACCGGCCTGTAGTCATTTAGTCCTGTGATCCGTGCTTTCTTGGGGACAGGGACAATGGTAGAGGTCTTAAAGCAGGACGGCACGCGGCATAGCTCCAGAGAGGTGTTAAAAATGTCAGTGAAGACAGGAGCCAGCAGGTCCGCACAGTGTCTGAGAGTGGAGGGGGAGACACCATCCGGCCCGGGGGCCTTCCGCGTATTCAGCTTCAAGAACTGCTGACGTACATTCTCTTCTTTGATGGAGAGGGTCTTTACAGTCTTATGATGTTTTTGGAGTCCTGTGATGTCATTGGAGTCCTTTGAGTCCTTTAACTCCTTTAATGATGTGCTGGCATTGGTGGGGAGGGTGATGGTGGGGGGAGCATGGCTTTGATGAGCTGAAGGCCGTTCATGACGACAGTAATGTGTGTTGAGGCCCTGAGCGAGAGTCCGGTCATTCAGGGCCTGGGGGGTTTTGGGCTTATAGTTCGTAAGGGCCCTTAGACCTCTCCAAACTGCCGCAGAATCATTGGAGCGGAACTGTTCCTGTAGACGGTTAGAGTACACAGATTTAGCTTTCTCCACTTCCCTGGTGAAGTGGTACTTCGCTTCTCTGTATGTACTTCGGTCCCCGCTTCTCCACGCAGCCTCCTTCTTCTTGCGCAGCTGTCGGAGCTTGGGTGTGAACCAGGGCTTGTCGTTGTTATAACAAACCCTGGTGCGCGTTGGAATGATGCGCGCCTCATTGAACTGTATGTATGAGGTCACAGTGTCCGTATACTCGTCCAGATTGTTCGTGGCCGCTCCAATTGCCTCCCAGTCTGTCGTTTCCCAGCAAGCATGCAACTCGTCCACAGACTCGGCAGTGAAACACTTAATGTTCCTCATAACAGGTTTATCCAGTTTCAGTCTCTGTCTGTATGAAGGGATTAAGTGCACCATCACGTGATCTGATAGTCCAAGAGCAGCGCGCGGGACTGCATGAAAAGCCTTGCTCAGTGTAGTGTAGCAGTGATCCAGCGTGTTCTCCTCTCTGGTCTGGCATCTAACAAACTGTCTATACTTTGGTAATTCCTGGCTCAAATTTCCCTTGTTAAAGTCACCAAGCACGATAACAAGAGAGTCAGGAAAAGACTGTTCCACATGTAAGATATGTCCTGCGAGCGCGCGCTGAGCGTCACGCACGTCCGCGCCGGGCGGGATGTAAACAGCCACGAGAATGAATGAAACAATCTCACGCGGTGAGTAAAAGGGCTTACAGTGGATGAAGAAATATTCCAGAGAAGAACAGTGTCTAAAAATGACAGTCACGTCTGTGCACCAGCTATTGTTGATAAAGAAGCATAGTCCCCCGCCTCTTTTTTTGCCAGAGAGCGCCGCGTCTCGGTCCGCGCGGAGGAGATGAAAGCCCTCCAGTTGAAGCGCGCTGTCCGGGACACTTGCGCTCAGCCAAGTCTCCGTGAAACACAACACACATGATGAGGAGAAGTCCTTGTTCCTTCTCATCAGCAACGCTAGCTCGTCCATCTTGTTGGCAAGTGAGCGGACGTTGGAGAGGAAGATGCCTGGTAGAGGCGTGCGTAATCCCCGTCCGCGAAGACGGACAAGTGCGCCCGCTCTCTTTCCTCGTCGATGCGGTTTCCCTCTTTTGATCGCAGAATGGACCAAATCCGCAGCTGACTCTAAGATGACCGGTAACAACCTAGCGGGACTTGCCTTTTGTTCATTTTTGGTTTAAGCGTTACATACCTTTTTACCTGCACGCCGTCTCCCGCTGTGCTCTGCATATTGGGATCACGACAAACCATCATTGATGCGTTCCGACTTCTACAAAGCAATGAACTACCTGCTGCCACCTACTGATATGGAGTATTACATGGTTACCCTGCCAAGCTCTTGCCATGTCTTTTGGATCATGTTTCTTTTTGTTTAGTTATTGGACTCTTTAGTTTCTGTTTACGCTCCATTGTTTTTGTTTCCATGACACCTGTCATGCATTTGGACTCACGCACCGGACTCATTTGGACACATGCACCTGTTGTAATCATGTCACTATTATTTAAGCTTTCAGTTGCCTGGCAGTCGGCCTGGCGACATTGTCTTAACTCTGTTTTGCTTCTGACACCGATGCTACTTCTGTACCTCCATGCTACCTTTGAAATCTATGCCATAGTTCCCTGCGTTCCAAGTAAGTTTTTGTTTATTGTTCATAGTTTTTTGCCCAAGTGCTAGTTTTTGTTTCATTAGTCAAGTTTGTTCTCCGCCTTTGTGCGCGCATTTTGTTTGTACCCTTTTGTTTGTATTTTGTAGTTAGTGTTAAAATAAAAGATGTCCTTACCCTCACGCCATGTCCGGTCCAAGTTCTCTTGCATCTCGGGAAAACAAACACGCCATAGTCCACGTCCTGACAGCTCTACACAGCACAGACACTAGACAACGGCACATTATTTGCAGATTATAATTATTGATTTGCAAAAAATATATTTTGGACCAATTAGGTGAAGTTGCATAATTTCCCATGGCACACCAGACAATATCTCACGGCACACTAGTGGTTGAAAAACACTGGGATATACTTTAATTTATCCCACAATGGGGAATTTACAGGTGTTTATATACAAAAAACAAAAACAATAGAAATATATACTACATATCTCTCACTATTATGTATATATAGAAGAAAAAATACAACAAAAAGCGTCTGTATTGCACACCACAAAAACAATATCACAGTAATCACATTAGTGTGTTGTAAAGTCTTATGGCTGTGGGGAGAAAGGACTTGCGGTCGTGCTCCTTCTTGCACTGTGGATGTAACAGTCTAATACTGAATGAGCTCCTTAGGGCATTGGACATTATGGATGTCAACTTGGTCAGCACTCGTCTGTCAGCCACCTCCTCAATGCTGTCTAGTGGGCAGCCTAGGACGGAGTCAGCTCTCTTAATCAGTTTGTTAAGTCTGTTCCTGTCTCTGACGGTGCTGCCCCCACCCCAGCCAACGGCGGCATGGAACAGCGCAGAAGCCACCACAGTGTGGTGAAAGGTGCGCATCAGTGACCTGCACACCCTGAAAGACCTCAATCTTCTCAAGAGGCTACTTTAAGCCTTGTTGTACACAGCGTTTAAATTGTGATATGGAATTCTGATCTTAGCTGCACGTTTTGGACATATTGAAGCTTTTGAAGGCTCTTGCTTGGGATCCTGATAAGAAGTATGTTGCAGTAGTCCAGCCTGGATGAGACAAAGGCATGGATGACTTTCTCTGCATCTTGAATATGGTGAGTAATGGTTTGGAGTTTGGCAATATTTCTGAGATGGAAATAGGAGTTTTAAAATGGTCTATTTTTTTATATATATATATATATATATATATATATATATATATATATATATATATATATATATATATATATATATATATATATATAAATATATATATACATACACTAAGTCTATGCGAAAAGTTCAACTTCTACCTTGTTTACTTCCTTAAAGTTTTGAAATCAATCAGAAATATCACGCAGCTAAAATGCGCCAAACATGGATGAGTGTGAAGAGAGTGTTTTGCATTTTGGATTTAAATGGGTGTAATTCTGATTGTGTTATGGTGCATACATGTTTTATATAATATCCACAAATTGTGTTGTGTGACCATGTCTGTTGGCATTTTGTGTTGATTTTTGTTCTTCTTCACCATGACTAGGGAAGGTTGTTTGCATTGGGTCATATAAGTAATTGCTGCGCTCAGTAACATTCAAAGCATGCTATGTGGTCATAGACCTGATTTACTCATGTGGTAAAGCAGCATATACATTGACCTTTAAAATGAATTGAAATCTCCCTGCGGCCAGATTCCTTATTAAACTATTGCCGTCTCGCGGGCCAAATTAAAGAATGTGGCGGGCCGTATTTTGGACACCCCTGCATTACATTATTAATATAGCTTTTGCTGTATTTAATATGTGGTAGTTGATTTGTAACTCATTCAAACTGAAGCTTTACTCAACCAACATGTACTTGTTAGGCTAGCACACGTTCTTCTTGCTTTGTTTATTTCAGATACCAGAGAGACATCAATCTTATAGACCAAAATATGCATACCTAAATAGAAACACCTTATATAAACACTGGCATGATACCCATGCCACGATACTATGCTATAGACACCGTCACGGAAAATCAATTTAGATATTTTTAACCCTAAAGGCTCAGTCGCAAGACAGCAAACAATGGGAAAAACTTGCGGATCGATGTCTCCCCAATGATGACCTTCCTGACACAACCATCCCAGTTATCTGGGCTTGGGAACATCACAGTTTATCTCCAATGGTTGGTGTTACCCCCCAACAGCTAAGAATAGTGTGGAGGATTACTTTTTCTGATTAGAAAATAGTGCATGAATCACAGACTTTAATGATGCGTTCATTGACAGCACAGCAACTAAGCAACCGTGTGTCTGTGAAGCTTGTTTTGTGGGGCCTGTGATTTAGTCCGGGTGAGAAAAGAGAGTCGATTTTTGGGGCAAGAAGCAAAAAGTCAAGTCAATCAATTTTAATAATATAGCGCAAACTCCCAGCAGAAGTTGTATCAAAGCACTTTACACATGGAGCAAGTCTACAACCTTACTCCTTTTACACAAAAAAAAGAACCAACTGAAGCCCACTTGAGCAAGCACTTGGTGACGTAGAAACCTCAAACAGTCTCTCTTGTCTCGTTGGGAAGAGATAGGGAGACGAGTCACAGTATAGATCAGATTTAACACATATTCATAGTGTCCTCTTTCAAGCTCACACAATCATTGATGGCATATCCGCAAAGTTGCCATCTGTTGAATATGATGATCTTCGCTACCATATATCCAGTATGTTGGTATGGGTCTAAACCAGGGGTGCCATAATAAATCAAATCATGCGGTTTTGGTAGTTTTCACCTTAAAAACCAGTACAATATATACTTATTTTTTTCAAATAAGAAGAAAATACAGTTTTGGTCGAAATGTTGTGTGATTATTGAAGAGCCGTAGTCGAACTGAAATGCCAACAGTTAACACACTGTCAAGTAACAAAAAGTATGAGCAAAAAGAGCCAATAAAAGGTACTATACTAACATGCCAACAAAATTATGCTTACAGTCCGCCAAAATATACTGTAAACTGCTAAACACCTGTTGAATTCTCATTAAAAAAATCTAGCATGCTAATGTTAGCAAGCTAAAAATGCTAACTGTAACATGCGTCAAGTACACAGATATATTACTTTGATGGTTGTACCTGAATAATGTGTTCAAAATGCTACAGTAGCATGCTAATGTAGCATTCTTCAAGTACCAAAATATGACTGACGTGTGTGTAAACCTACAAAATTAGCTAAAAAAAGGCTGGAATACCAACATCGGCATGCTAACAGATATCATACGTCAATTAACTGCAAAATTAGCATTCTACTAATACAAAAGGCTAACAACTGTTTAAAACTTAGCTACGTTTAGCGTTTATGTTAGCAAGCTAAAATGCTAACTGTAACATGCGTCAAGTACAAAAATATATTACTCTGATGTGTGTACCTGAATAATGTGTTTAAAATGCTACATTAGCATGCTATCGTTAGCATGCTAAGCAAGCAGACTTTCTGTGAGCCAACGACGATTACGTTTGAAAAACTTATGAAGCCCCCAGTCTAACCTTATATTTTTGAGCCCGAGCACAAGGAAGAGGATGCAATTTGTTATTTTATAGCCAGAAACTGTATGTGTCTACTTCCGTACCTGACGGTTTCGGCTACAACTGTTGCCTTCCTCAGAGGTTGTCATGTGAGCATAATTTTGTCAAAAAAAGTCAGATAGGTCAGTCAAACTTTATTAATAGATTACAAACCAGCGTTCTAACAACTCTGTTCACTCCCAAAATGAATAAACAGCTGATTTACTCGTGTTACGGTAAATCAAACGTGAGTGCAATCACAATATAGTAACACTCGAAATAGTGCAGAGCAATAACAATATCAATAACTCAATGTTGCTCAAACATTAATGTCACACAACACAACACACAAAATAAACACGTAAAGCTCACTTTATGAAGTTATTCGTCACCCACGAATCGCTCGAATTCTTCTTTTTCAGTGTCCGTATTAAACAGTTGGGCGAATACGGCATCCAAAATGCCCGGCTCCGTCTCGTCGAAGTCGTCATTAATGGAGTCAGTGTCGCTGCTGTTGTCTAGCACTTCAGTGACAATTCCTGCCTTCCTGAAAGCTCGGACCACAGTTGAGACTGATATATCAGCCCAGGCATTTACGATCCACTGTCTCCGGCGCTGTCTCCCTGTCTTGGTGAACGTGTGTTTGCCTTCTGTCATCCACTGTTCCCACGCAGTTCGTAGTCTAGCTTTGAATGCCCTGTTGACACCAATATCTAGCAGCTAGAGTTATTTTGTCAATCCACCTGGAATGACGGCGAGTATTGAATTAAGCGCGTAAGCGTGTCTCTTAATAGGAGCCATTTTGGGGTCTTTACATAAACACACAAATGGAAATGAAACGTCATATATCCCAGCATGCACCGCGCACTTCTTCTTCTTCTTCTACGGGGGCGGCTGCTTACCGTAGAAGAAGAACTTCTTCTTCTATGGTTTGTCGTGGCTCAATATTGGTCCATATATAAGGCGCACCGGAATATAAGTAGCCTAGTGGTTAGAGTGTCCGCCCTGAGATCGGTAGGTTGTGAGTTCAAACCCCGGTTTAGTCATACCAAAGACTATAAAAAAATGGGACCCATTACCTCCCTGCTTGGCACTCTGCATCAAGGGTTGGAATTGGGGGTTAAATCACCAAAAGGGTCATTTTTTTATATGGTGCCTTTTGCGTCCCCAGTATAAATCATGTCATATTTTCTCAAA
Source organism: Entelurus aequoreus (assembly GCF_033978785.1). Lineage (NCBI taxonomy): Eukaryota > Metazoa > Chordata > Actinopteri > Syngnathiformes > Syngnathidae > Entelurus > Entelurus aequoreus. The sequence goes on along the minus strand of NC_084731.1, from coordinate 83,866,859 downwards.
ATATTTACAATTGCTCATTCCATTAGTTTCTTTGTGTATGGTAAATTGTTGTCTATCATAAATACAGTGATATGGGCTTCAAACATTAGAATATATATTTTTTAAAGCTTTTGTTAAAGTTCTATTATGCGATTTTGCCATGTCCCTGGTGCTGTTTATTCAACTTTAATCTAGAAAATAACAAATAAAAACATATATTTTTAATTTTTTTTGTTATGATATAATTATCATAGACAAGCTCTCTTTAGTCATATGGTGTATATTATCAAAATCGTAAAAAGAATTACAAAAAAATAAGGTTCTATGTCTGTCATATACAGCAAATACATTGGTGTTAAAAGTACAGTGTTAATGCTTTTCAGTGTGAAGTGTTACGATTTCAGTTGTAAATTCAGCATGTTCTCTCACCAATTCACAGCAGAAGCAGCATAGTATAACGGATAAGGATGCAGGTTGGCATGTGGGAGATTCCGGTTCAAATCCACCCTACAGCAATCATTCATTTTAAATTTAAACTAAATTTGATTATAATTAATTTTAGTGTAAATATAACGTCCCGTGTGTCACCTCTCATTAATATAGCTAAATATACTATGATTTAGGTGCCTGAGTTCGACCAATATGTTTTTCAGCAAGTTACATATGTCATGTATACAATAGAACATAAAAATATTGGTAAATCAACTATTTATTTTTTACAAGTTATGAAGTCCAAATGGCACCCTATAAAAAAAACGACCCACAAATGATTCCCGGGCGCGGCGCTGCTGCCCACTGCTCCCCTCACTTCCCAGGGGGTGAAGAAGGGGGTGGGTCAAATGCAGAGGACACATTTCACCACACCTAGTGTGTGTGACAATCATTGGTACTTTAAGGCGCTCTGTCAGCTTTTGACAAAGTTTGAGGTTTTTAGGTGCGCCTTATTGTGCGGAAAATACGGTAATTCCGTTTAGATGAAGATTCAACTGCAATCCTCACAACAGGCTTAAAAAAATCTTTTTAGCCGTCTCGGGGGATGTCAATGTCTCTCGGCCCTTGGCCACATTTGTCTACTACCAGGTGAGAGATGCATGAATTCTAATCTAGAATTTACTTTTGTCAAATTTGAAAAGGTGAAGCAGTGTGTCAACAATAGCAGTGTAAGCAAGCATTAGCTCACTGCTATCAATACATCGCTAAAATAGGCCGTCTGCGTTAGCGCTTATAATAAAAATATCACTCATATTTGGTTCATTTTAAATGGAGTATTGTTGGCAGTTACTAGATGTTTTTTGAGAGTACAATGGCCGCAATAGAGGACCCTCTGTCACGTCGTGGTCGCATTTTACTGCGTGGATCGTTCTCCCAAGATACAGACGTAAACTCCGGAGGCAAGGTGCAGGTGAGACAATGATTTAAAGACGCAAGAAATCATCCAACAGTGATTTAACTGTTGCATGGCGCAAACAAGACAGCCAGACTGAGTGTGGCGAAAGACGGGAATAAGTAGCTCTCTGATTAGTGCCTCGCTGCAGGTGAGCGTCCAGAACACTAATCAGAAGCAGGTGAAACCAATCTGCACCCCTGGCAACCAAAACTCAAACCCAGGGGTGCTCCAAAACAGAACTAAGGGAGTCAAACTAAAATAACATAAGGTCCGAGCAACGGTTCATGACACCCTCAATCTCTTGACTGAATTGTTAGCTATTTATTTACAATTTTGAATGCATAACAAATGCCAAGCATATGTGTTCTTGTCTTACATAAGGATTGTGAATGATGAAAATCACATCTATTTCCGATTGTTACGTATTTCCAGTATGGCTGATCTGATAATATGGTCAGAGTGCAGAAGCGTTACTACGGTTGCATAGAATCTACGGAAATTGCAGAAGATATTCAGAGCGGAATATGGCTGACTGAATTTGTGGCAAAGGAACGAGGCTGAAATACAATCTTACCTTCTGTATGATATGTTAATAAAAACCATACCCATCCCTAATTACAGCCTTCTCTTAAACAACACAGTGTTGACTGACATAAAGTCTTACCAGTCATATTGGTAGCCTGTAGCAAATGCCCACCCAACTTGTTTCTCATTTGTTCTATATACACAACATCTGGAGGGTTTGGGGGAAGTAACAAACACAAATTATTGTTAGAATTTTTATTCAAATGTCAGGAATTGCATTTTTCTGAAGAAAGAAACCAGAAGCATGTGCTGGCATCAACATGTATTGTTTGCACTGAGGCTGAGTCATCGAGAGGTGAACAATCAAGGGTGTAGGAATGAGTTTAACAAGGAGGGGACGCAGAAACCTGGCATACAATACTGACAGATATACTACAATATACTTTCTGGATCTATTACAATCAATAATAGATATTTTTTAATGATTGGGATTTAACCTTACTCTTATAATTTCTGATTGTTTCCCAGTTCTTTTTTACACAGTTAAAATAGTTTGTTCAAAAAACAGGCTAATACATATTTCAGTTTCTATCAATTCTATCCCTTTGTGCGCTATAGGGATTTAACGGTTTCGTAAATGGTTTTGCAGTTTCAAAATTCTCACTATAATCTCATCCCGTGTGATGGTATCGAACAATAATTTAGAGTCTGTCAGAGTTTGTTGGCGACGAACCCCAAGATGCAGAGATGATGGCAGGCATAGTGCGAGAAAACATGATTTAATTAAATACTATGGCAAAAAAAAACCAAAAGGGTACAAACAAAAGGCGCGCACAAGGCGGAGAACAAATTAGGCTATGAACTAAAATAGCACAAAGGCTAACTGTGGACAACAAACAAAAACACTTACTGTGACACGAATAAACGAAACTCACGTGGCAAGAAACGAGCAGGAGGAACTAAGACAGGAGCAGAGTGGACAGAAGTAGACAGAGCTACAACAAGTATAAATGACAGGTAGTAGTGACATAGACAGGTAGACACTACAATAATCCAGCAGTGACTGGAGGGCAGGGCAGGTATAAATAGCAGCTGGCTGATTGGCACCAGGTGTGGCCACGTGCCAATCAGCCACAGCTGAGGGGACAAAGCACTCAGGGAGATAATCAGGAAATAACCAAAATAAGAGTGCTGACAGGAACTAAAAACAGGAAACCAAGACAAACGCAGAGGAAAACTAAAACTTGACCAAACTGTCAGGGACAACCCTGACACAGTCCTCCTGTCGGTCTAGTTTTTTTCTGGCGCTAATCAGTCGACCAGCCTGAGAAGTAAACCACATCTCCCATGATCCCCTGCACAGGATACACTTATAGAAATGATCTGGAAATACTGTATATATAATTATATTTGGTTTTTGTTTTCACTGTAACCAGAATCCGATTTATTAGCCAAGTATGGTTAACACACGAGGAATTTGACTTGGTAAGGCCATATCCTCATACTTTGACATTGAGATTAATATGAATATTCATACTTCCCCCATGGGCACCACCGCAACATAAGAAGGTCATTTGAGATGCAGGTGGCAAGACCTTGTTTATATAATCAGTTTGCATGTCTAACAATTTATCCATGGACCTTGTTGTTCCCTAAATGTGTGAATTCATAATAAGTCGAACTTATGGACCCTGGAAATTATGGAATCATTAGTCTTGGAGGATATTTATTTTGTAGAAAAAAAAAGCAGATGTAAGACCCATAGCAATAGTGTTGATGAACAATATGGGGTCCATTACTTAATAAGAAACATTAACACTTTCTACTTGTGTTTATTTATTTTTGTACAATTGTTGAAACATGTACTGTTTATGTAAGTGGATACACAAATACCTTATTTTTGGGACTATAAGGCGCACATGAAATCCTTTCATTTTCTCAAAGCTCGACAATGCACCTTATAACCCGGTGCGCCTAATGTACTGAATGAGTTTGGTTGTGCTTACCGACCTCAAAGCTATTTTATTTGGTACATGGTGTAATGATAAATGTGACCAGTAGATGGCAGTCACACATAAGATATATGTGTAGACTGCAATATGACTCAAGTAAACAACACCAAAATGTTATATGTTCCATTGACAATATAGAACATTACACACGGCGCTCAAAAATCTGTCAAAATGTTTTAATACGACTTTGGTAAGCTATGAAGCCACACCGCTTGATGGATTGTACTGTGCTTCAATATACGAGTATTATTATGGTGTGTGTATATGGTAAGACGTATTATCTGGCATTTTGTTTCGCAATATTATTCAAAAGCAACTTTTCTTACCTTTTGGTACTTGCTGATCTGTATTTGGGATCTGCATAAGTCCTGAACATTTGCCCGCGTCCGCCACTGTAGTCGATGAGGTTCTTCTTTTTCTCTATCTTCTTGTTATGGGACATTCATCCTCCGCTGTTGCCATTTCTAATGTAAAGTAGTGTAAAGTTCTTACTTATATCTTTCAGTAAACTCGCCATGAATGTGCTAAAAACTACCGGTGTAGTGAGTTTACATTATTCACCCAAAGAACTTTAATTATTAGATAGTTCCGGTCGGACGGTTTTTCACGGGACACATTTCCGGCGTTGTTATTGCACTAGTGAGCCACGGATGAAGAGATGCTGCTCCGTTATTGATTTAAGTAAAGTCTGAATGTCACTAAAACAGTTAGCTCCATCCTTTGACACTTCTTCCACCCCCGTCCTTGCACGCCACACCGCTACAACAAAGATGACGGGGAGAAGACGCTGTCGACGGTGAGCCACGTAAATAAGACTGCCCACCCAACGGCGCATCCTGAAGCGACTGTCAGAAAGTGACTTGAAGATGATCTGTAAAACATCATCTATGCAACATTTTGACCAAAGAACCACCATTACATGTTATGTAGACCACAAGGAAGTGTCTTAAATTTAGAAAAAAAAATCATAACATGACCCCTTTAATTTGCCTTATGGTACCATGCGCCTTTTGTATGAAAATAGACCTGACTAGACCCGCTCATCGGCAGTGCGCCTTATAATCCGGTGCGCCCTATGGTCCGGAAAATACGGTATACTAGTGGCTAATGATTGAAAAACAGTTGATAAAGTTTAGAAAGGCAGCTGAGGCAGCCATTAGGTCCTCTTAACCCGGAGAAGGGGTCCTACAATTTTAATTTCACAATGTGCAGCCTTTGTCGTCACATGATGGTGTCACAGTCACTGATGTGAAGGAAGCGTGTCCAAATAATATTTCTAACTCATGAGAGTGGTGGTAAACATGTTTATGTGTATGATCCCATTATGTTTATGTAACATTGAATTGTGATTGTCGCATGGATTTAGAATGTTTTGGAACGCGGTAATGGTGGAAGTTGCGTCATAAGCTAAGTGGCAGTTTACCCACACAGGGTTCGTACACCTTTTCCATAGCCAAATTCAAGCACTTTTTAAGGACTTTCAAGATACATTTTCCAGGTTTTCCAGTACCTTTCAAAAGGCGAAAACCAGTGTGAATCAATCCATAGCCTTGTTGTTTGAGTTTACCAAATGCTGTCTGTAGGAAAAATACAGAAAAATCTGCTAAAACCTAAGCCTAACATTAAACCAGCAGTTATCATTAACTGAATGGGGCTTAGAAAATGAAGCAGTGTGACTATTCAATGTCATTGGTGTTTGCAAACGTGTCTCCATTTGTTATCTTTCTTACTTACAACACTCAATGACATCGAACAGCAGGGATTGATTCACACCGTATTTGTGCGTGTAAACTGCATAATGTGATATAAATACACGCACCCTCACAATATTAATTTCACTCATTTATTAACAAAACTGTTCCACATTCAGATATTTTGTTTGTTTCACAACACCTTAGTCACCTTTCATTAAGCATATCTAGCCTTATAACTGTGGTTGTGATAACAAATTAACAAAAAGACAAAAGTTTCCTTTTTTTGCTTTCACTGAGGTAGCCAGACAAGTTAAGTAGACAACAAAAATAATAGAGCAAGAAATGCATACAACCATGTTGTGTAAAAACTACAAAATCATTCATATTAACTCAGCTCTAAGTTGTGATAAAGGTTACAAATTATACATTACAAACAAGTCCAATAATGGACTAATAATTTCCATCTAATGTTCATTGAAACGACAACCTCTCGGCATGATGGGCCGATGCACCACTGTCCTCTTGGGGGCGACACAGAGTCGTATATACGGCTCTGGCATGACAACAACCTAATGTAAGGGCTAATGTAAGACCAAGCGTTTTAAGCTTCCTTATTTTTAAGGAAACTTGTTATATTTTTTCCCATTTTATAATTAGCCTATTGAGTCAGACTGCCAAGAAATATGATGAACATTTCCAAGCATATACAAGCACTTCACCCAAAATTCAAGCATTTTTCAAACCTTGAAAACACAACATTCAAATCCAAGCATTTTCAAGGTTTTTAAGCACCCGTACGAACCCTGCGCACAACATTACATTTTTTGCGCTCATTATTTCGGAAGTTAGTCCCGTGTTTGTGTGTACATCGAGAGGAGCCAGATGAGGTGGTTCGAGCAACTGGTCAGAATTCCCCCAAACGCCTCCCTGGGGAGGTGTTTAGGGCGTGTCCGACCGGTAGGAGACCATGGGGAAGACCCAGGACACATTCGGGAGACTATGTCTCCAGGCTGGTCTGGGAACGCCTCGGGATCCCCGGGGAGGAGCTGGACGAAGTAGCTGGGCAGAGGGAAGTCTGGACTTCTCTGCTTAGGCTGCTGCCCCCGTGACCCGGCTTTGGATAAGCGGAAGAAGATTGATGAATGGATGGATGGATGGATGGATAGATGGAAAATTTACACCACAAGGTTAGACGCATTGTTTTTATAAGAAGCAACTTGTGTGTCTGTACTCTCTTACAGTCCTTGTTCATTACTGCAAATTCACATGTTATTGTTTCTATGCAAATGGATTTATAGTTACTGTAGGTTAGGTTACTTTATTAGTACCTGAAGGTAAACTGGTTTTGCAACCAGTATGGTAAATGGTAGATGGGTTATACTCGTATAGTGCTTTTCTACCTTCAAGGTACTCAAAGCGCTTTGACACTATTTCCACATTCACCCATTCACACACACATTCACACACTGATGGCGGGACCTGCCATGCAATGCGCTAACCACGACCCATCAGGAGCAAGGGTGAAGTGTCTTGCTTCAAAGACAGAGGTTGGTAGAAGCTGGAGATCGAACCAAGAACCATCAGGTTGCTGTCATGGCCAGTCTCCCAACAGCGCCACGCCATCAGAGCATCCATTATTAAACACACAGGAAGAAGTACAATTTCAGACCAACTACACTACAGGCAATAGAAACTTTTGGTAAGATTATAAAGTTCCACACAAAGAGGATCGAATATAACATCTAAATCAGATAAAGTTCGGGACAAGTACAATGTTAAGTGTTTCATTAAGGACGATTTCAATTGCAATTGCTGTGGATTCAAAAATAGATTACAAATTGTTGGTTAAACCAGCGAAGGGTCTGTAGTCCAGTTTGGCTGGGTTTAACTTAAAGGCCTACTGAAACCCACTACTACCGACCACGCAGTCTGATAGTTTATATATCAATGATGAAATCTTAACATTGCAACACATGCCAATTCGGCCGGGTTAACTTATAAAGTGCAATTTTGAATTTCCCGCTAAACTTCCGGTTGAAAACGTCTATGTATGATGACGTATGCGCGTGACGTCAATCGTTGAAACGGAAGTATTCGGCCCCATTGAAACCAATACAAAAAGCTCTGTTTTCATCTCAAAATTCCACAGTATTCTGGACATCTGTGTTGGTGAATCTTTTGCAATTTGTTTAATGAACAATGAAGACTGCTGTTGTAGGTGGGATCGGTGTATTAGCGGCGGACTACAGCAACTCAACCAGGAGGACTCTGAGATGGATAGCAGACGCGCTAGCCGCCGACCTCACCTTGACTTCCTCCGTCTCCGGGCCGCCGACTGCATCTATGATCGGGTGAAGTCTTTCGTCGCTCCTTTGATCGCTGGAACACAGGTGAGCATGGGTGTTGATGAGCAGATGAGGGCTGGCTGGCGTAGGTGGAGCGCTAATGTTTTTAGCATAGCTCTTAGAGGTCCCGTTGCTAAGTTAGCGTGTATTTACATGTCCATGGTTTAATAGTATTGTTGATTTTCTGTCTATCCTTCCAGTCAGGGGTATATTTATTTTGTTTCTATCTGCATTTAAGCACGATGCTATCAAGTTAGCTCCGTAGCTAAAGAGCTTCGCCGATGTATTGTCGTGGAGATAAAAGTCACTGTGAATGTCCATTTCGCGTTCTCGACTCTCATTTTCAAGAGGATATAGTATCTGAGGTGGTTTAAAATACAAATCCGTGATCCACAATAGAAAAAGGAGAGAGTGTGGAATCCAATGAACCCTTGTACCTAAGTTACGGTCAGAGCGAATAAAGATACGTCCTGCTCTGCAAGCTAGTCCTTCACTTTCACGTTCCTCATCCACAAATCTTTCATCCTCGCTCAAATTAATGGTGTAATCGTCGCTTTCTCAGTCCGAATCTCTCTCGCTGCATTGAAAACAATAGGAAAATGTGAGCAGCTCTTCCTCCAGTGACGTCACGCTACTTCCGGTAGGGGCAAGGCTTTTTTTTTTTAGAGACCAAAAGTTGTGAACTTTATCGTCGTTGTTCTCTACTAAATCTTTTCAGCAAAAATATGGCAATATCCCGAAATGATCAAGTAGGACACATAGAATGGATCTGCTATCCCCGTTTAAATAAAAAAAAATCATTTCAGTAGGCCTTTAATTTATATTCTAGCACTCTCACAAGTTTGTGAGTAAGTCTGACGGAACAAACCAAAGAACCAACTGTTTGTGTTTGTGTTACTGTTTGACAAAGTAGAGGCAGGGGGAAAGATAAAGGGGGGTAGAATTGAAGTCGGCGCAGAATGACGCTCAGCTAATGATGTAATATGTTCTTGCGGCTGCTGGCGCAGATGCTGAGAACGTGGCACTGGCTGGTGGCAGCCTTTAGTTTGCCATCCTATACCAGCTTCATTTTTTCTTCACTGTGCTGCTGTCAGTTTTTTTGTCTTTAGTTAATAATATTATTAATAAAACATGAAGTCGCTCTTTTGGAGGCTGAACAACAATTTCACTTTAATAAGACCCTCCAGGATTTTGTGATGATGCGATCAAGTCAGTTCACACAAATTCCTTGCAACTTTGTCCAATCCCCACAACTTCCTCGCATAATTTGGCCAACCATCATTTTTCCATATCGAATTTGTCCTGGAGCAATGCTCAGATGCGTCATCTTTTGCAAAACATATTTATTTTTTCTCAAAGGCTGACATGTATACTTTAGTGTTTGCCTAGGTGTAGCCTACTTTGTTGTGGTTGAATGAAGCCCATTTTGCACATGTGTGTGTGCCATGCCGGTTAAATGTTATTGTTTCTCCGTTTTTTATTGTTCTTTATGTTTCTTCCCTTATTCCTAGGAATGTGAATCAGCAACTCATGATTCGATACCATGAATTGATTAACGTGGACCCCGACTTAAACAAGTTGAAAAACGTATTTGGGTTTTACCATTTAGTGGTCAATTGTACAGAATATGCACTGTACTGCGTAAACTGTATTGTTTTATATAATGCATTATCTTCCTTTGCAAACTACTAATAAAATGTTATATCAATCAATCAAACCGATTCTTGGGGCAAGTATCTGATTTAAAATCATTTCTAGATTCAACACAAATCTTGATTTACTCTCACAATACTGTAAATTATATGGTTACAGGTTAAAATTGCTTATTTTGCTTGCTGACATGACGTATACGCATAGCGACGAACCGCGGACATTGCCTAAAAAAACTTCCTTTTAAAAATGTATTTTTAAAAATTATGAATCGATCCAGAATTGGAATAAATACAAATGTGAGTCTATTTTGTCAGCACCCCTATAAGGATGAATTACAATGTTTTACAACTTTTACTCTCTCTCAAAAATCGCCACTGTTGCAAAATCAAGAATTTCCCCCCAAAAATAATTTGAAATCCTGCAGGGACTGTTTGATATCTGTACAAGTGTCATTTTAGTGGCAGTTTTTAATTTAGTTTTAGTCATAGTATTGCAGAAAATATATTTTAGTTTTAGTCACATTTGAGTCATCTAAATTGATTCACTTTTAGTCGAGTTTAAGTCCACTAAATTCCTCGACTATTTGGTTGACTAAAATTACAGTACATTTTGTCGACTAAAATATACAAGATAAAGCATCTTTGAAGTTGTCTTGAAACTACTTTTATTAAAGTAATTGCAGAGCATCTCAAAATTAAATTCAAAACAAGATCTGCACTCCATTAGTATAACAATAAGTGAAATTCACACTAACCTTACTGTTATTTTTTTAGTTAAAATTAAGCATTTTTTTCCAAATGTTGTCTAATATATGACTAAAATGGTCATATGAAGAAACAAACTCGTTTTATTCTATAAAGTTAAGAAATGTGGAAGAGGTAGCATTGTTTTAACATTTCATAACGAGATAACTTGAAATTCCTGAAGAAGTGGAATGTTTTGACGGTGTAATGGTTGGAATTGGTTGAGAAATGCGGGAGAAGAGGGTCGAAACAGTGCTATTGAAATGTGGGAATTACGGGAAAATTTATGAAGTTTGAAAATGGTTTACATTTCATTTATGAATAGAAGGTAGACATGTTGGAGAAGAAGGCGGACATAAAAAACATTTACAAACTTGCTTTGCATTTGAATGTTGAAAGCCAAAACCAAACTGAAAAGTTACCACGCAAGCCGGATAGCTTCAACAAAATATTTTACTTGAGGTGTATACCTGTACATTTTCTAAGAAGCTAATATGCAAAAGTTTTTGTGCTAACAGTTAGCGAGCGTCAAGTAAGAACATATTTGACTCTGAGTTGTGTACCTGCAAAATTTGCCAGAAAGCTAGCATGCTAAATTTTGCATGCTAATCAGTTAGCGTCGGTCAAATAACAAATATTTGACTCTGACATTTTTACATGAAAAATTAGCTAAAAAGCTAACATGCTAAAGTTTGCATTCATAAAGATAAGACTACAAAGTCATCCTAAAGTTCTAAGATGACACTGATTTTGTGAACTTCAGAAAATTAGTATTATATCAGAAATTAAAAAAAGAAATAGATGTTGAAATAGTGAAAGTGTGAAGAGACGGAAATCTCTTAATATGTGAATTTGTAGAGCAAAGAAACAAATCAATAACTGTCAATATGTTTGTAGGAAAGAAGTGAGAGAAAACAAGCTCCTGGATGAACGGGGAGGAACTAAAGGAGTAGTGACTGGAATCTGGAAGAAGTAAAGAGAGAAATTAAAGGACGGAAATGTCCATAACCTCAAGAGACTGTTTGCATGTGAAGTGAAAGCCAGTCAGTGCTACTGCACTATGAAGACAAAGTAATACCAAGACCCATAATGATCAGATATTTGACTTATTATGTTGGACTTTATGTTCTACTGTCAATAAGATGTTATAACTGTCAAAAAATATGGACTTATAGCAAGAATGTGTAAAAATAAACAATGTTGTGGAAGGTGAGGAGGAGGGATTGTATAGTCTGAAATACAGAAACTTAAAGGGGAACTGCACTTTTTTTTTGGAACTTTGCCTATTATTCACAAACCTTATGCATGCTTATATGTTTCTCTTTTTGTATGCATTCTAAATAGTAAATAAATCCAATCAAAAGTTTGCTTACAACGAAGTCTATGGGAGTCACTCTTTTCTGTCTATAAAAAAACTCCATTAAGATTTTATGTACGTGCTTCAAGTATATATGTAATGTAGTAAGGAGCACATTTATAACATTTAATATTTACGTATTTTGATCATTTAAAACATAAGCTGCGCATTAATTTCAAAAACTCATTTCTCATTAGCCAACAAAAATAATAAAACATCACTTACTGTACAAGGTCTGCTGTCATTGGGATGCCGGATGATACGTTTAGATAAAGAATGACTCGTAATCTTCGCGAACCAAGCGTCTTTTTGTGTCGTTCTCGCCATTCCCGGGTCTCAATTGGCCGTCAAAGTGTACCAAATTAAGTCCTCGTCCTTCTACTAATCAGGTAGGAGGCATGATTTATGATCGAGAATAAACTTTCACGAGTAACGGAAACAAGGAAGCAACGATTTTTTGGATGGTTATTTACTGGGTTTTACGGGAGGAATAGAGAACCTCCCATAGGCTTTAGTTTACAAATTAGAATGCATTAAACAAAAATACATCTGTGGTCATGTCTTTCATGATGATTGCAAACGCTAGGCAAAATTCCCCAAATAGTGGAGTTCCCTTTAAAGCGGACCGAAATATTACATATGCAGTGAAACAGGAAAATGTAACAAGAGCACCCAATCAAACACAGGACAGGAGTCAGCAATTCAGGAACGGACAGATTAGTCATTTTCCAGCATATGTGATCAACTGTACAGAGCAAGGAAAAAACAAAACAGAAGTAAAACAAAACAAAAAAATCTATATTATTCTCAAAGCTGCAGTAAAACTCTTGTGTTTGAAAGATTTGTCACAGGGAAAAAGTACACAAGGGATTACAGCAGGCGGTGATGACAGGCACAAGTCACAATCGCAGTTGATGAATGACTGATTTTTTCAATTAATTTTTTCTGACATGGGAGATTAATTTCGACTCAAAAACATCTTAAACATTCTAATTGGTGGCGGAAATGCGCCGTACGTGTGTTTGCCAACAATCCCTATATTCCAGAAGACGACGAGTAAGAAGTAAACCAGACTACTGGGCCAATGAATGAGACTGTTGTGCTATTGTTTGGTCGACCTTGACCAAGTACTTCACATATGGTTGTGGTGTTAGTTCATCTCGAACATGCATACATTTACAAAATGACACATTCCATACTTCCAGTTTAACCTTTCAGCACAAACAAGCAGTGGGAGAAAGCAAAGCTTATATAATCCTACCCCTTATTCGCTTAATAGCAATTGCTGACACATTTGTTTGCACTTAAACACAGCAGTGAATAAATACATACATGAGTAAGTAAATAGACAAATAAGTGAAACATCATTAAATACATAAACAATGCATTTCTTATAAAAATAATAAAGTGGTTTACATAATGAAATGAGTAATATTGACATTTTAAATAAGGTTTTTATTAGGATTATTCTTAGTACTTCTTGTACACTGAGTTTGAAAAGTTTCTTGAACTAGATCATATTTGTACTTTGACTTCCTTAATTTAATTCCACACACTAAAAGTTCTTAAGTTTTGTACGTGCATACAAATGTTTTAAGAAACATTTTCCTTCTGGTTATATTTCTCCTCTTTTATTAAGAGTTGTTGTAAATTTTTGGGTAGCAGGTTATAGTTTGCTTTGTGCATAATTGGAGCTCTTTGCAAAAGCACCAAATCATTGAATTTCAATATTTTTGATTAATTGAATAAAGGGTTTGTGTTATGATCCGTTGCCCGGATCATGTGTTATTTTAGTTTGACTCCCTTAGTTCTGTTTTCAGCACCCCTGGGTTTGTGTTTTAGATGCCATGACTGCAGATTCGTTTCACCTGCCTCTGATTAGTGTTTGGGACACTCACCTGCTCCTGGGCACTAATCAGAGAGCTACCTATTCCTGTTTTTCGGCACAATCAGTCTGGCTGTCTTGTTTGCTTCGTGTAACATTACGTTTGTCACCTATGCTTTTGATTCCTGTGCTAAGTTTCACCTTAGCTACCCGTGCTATCGGCACACTTGCTTTGTTTTGTTTGTTGGTACAATAAATCACTGTCTTACCTGCACCTTGCCTCCGGAGTTCCTGCTGCATCTTGGAAGAACGACCTACGCATCACCATTCGAACCAGACTTAACAGTTTGAATGTTTTTAATAGCCAAAGTTATGTATTATTCTATCGAGTCTCTTTTGTTTCACAGTGAATGAAGTGTCACTTTGTAGTTGTTTCCCAATATTTCTACACAATAACTATGAATACATAATACATAAACTAGAATATGGAGTGATTTGTATTCAATACTGACATATTTCCTCCCACTTTATGTTGTATATGTTTTATACAAGATTTCCAGTTCATTTTATTGTCTATTATTGCACCAACATTTTTATTTTTATTTTACCCTTTCAATGTCTACTCTGTTTATATTTGTGTTTCACTTCTACTGTAACCAAATAAGATTAGTTTGGTTTTAATGAGATTTAAAGATAGTCTGTTTTTGTCAAACCATCTCTTGTTTTAGCTTTTGTGTGTTCTCTCTTGTACAAAACGCAGTTGTGTCATCTGCGAATAGTACCAACTTTAAGTCCTTTGTAACTTTACAAACACATTTTTTTTTACATATATTGAATAATTTTGGTACAATATTGATCCCTGGGGTATGCCACAAGACATTTATAACTGTTTCCATGTTTTTTTAGCAGTGTTTCACATGTTGGTTCCTTACCCACTACAATGCCAAACCACTCATGCCATACCATTCTAATTTGTTAAGATATTTTGATTGCAATTTTTGTTGTTGGATCCATAAGCACTGGAACTGCACATTGTTTACCATAATTGCATTGGTAATCTCTTCCGTTATTTAAATTAATGCCATCTATGTTGCGATGTTGGTTCTGTATCTGTACTAGCTGTCTACCAGTGTTTCACTTTTATTTATGAATTTGTCCTGTTATTAAACAAGTTTTCTATAATTTTAGAAAATTGTGGAAGTAAAAGAAACAGGTCTGTCGTTTGTAAACTGGTGTTTGTCACCAGTCTTATAAATCGGTAAAGCTTTTGCCATTTCAATTTTGTTTGAGCAGGTTACGGATATACGCTAAATGTTCTGAAATCTCTTCAATAACCTGTTTTGTTTGTTTCCATAACAATTATATTACAATCAGTTGATACATTTCTGATTGATTGATTGGTTACATTCCTTCACAATTTTAACTGTTTCTTCTTCTGTCACGTCTGTGATGAACATTGAGTTGTTTTGTTCTGTTAGTTTGACTACCTCAGTTCTGTTTTCAGCACCCCTGGGTTTTTGTTTTGGTTTCCATGGGTGCTGATTAGTTTCACCTGCCTCTGATTAGTGTTCGGGACGATCATCTGCTCCTGGGCACTAATCAAAGAGCTACATATTCCTGTCTTTCGCCACACACTATCTGGCTGTCTTATTTGCTTATATGCAACAAGTTACGTCGTCTTATTTAATTCCTTATGCTAAGCTTTCGCGCCAGCTTCTTTAGCTTTGCTTCCCGTGCGATCGGCACGCTACTTTGTATCCTGTATGATTTATGCGAATAAATCATTGTCTCACCTGCACCTTGCCTCCGGAGTTCCTGCTGCATCTTCGGTGAACGACCTGCGCATAACCGTGTGACCACAACGTTACAGGATTTCTCTCTATGGCAGGGGTGGGCAATTAATTTTTAACGGGGGCCGCATGAGCAACCCGAGCACTGCTGGAGGGCCACATCGACAATATTTCAATTAAATTTTGCTCAATATTATTTTTTATATATACCGTAAGATAAATAATAATAATAATAATAGTAATACTTCAACATAGTGTATGTAACAGCATTCCATGACTAATATAAATACATTAACATTAATAATAAATAACAGTAAAATAAGCACACGTATGACTGAGGAGTCATAGTGTAACTTTGTGTGGTGTTTGAGTTGTCCGACTTTTTGTGTGGCCATAAACGCACCAGTGGTTTAGTGCTATGCGTGTTGGTGACAGATGACAAGTTGGTTTTGGCCTGGTTTGTACGGCAGAAAATGACTAGTTTTTCGAGATAGAAGTGTTTTATTCATGTTTTTGGTGTAGTTATGTCCGAATATAAACAGTTTTGCTCAATAAAGTGATCGATATAATTCCTGTCCTCAAAGCATCTCGATAGACGTTACAATAATTGAACGGTGTTCAATTGAACGGTGTTGACGAACACCGTTAGGGCCGCTTGTTGTCACTGTCACTCAAAGTTGCATTGCATAATTACATAAAATAAATATGTTTATTTTGTTTATAATTCAGATGGGATTTGATTTGGTGCGCGGCATATATTTGCTGCGCGCAGCGGACGCTTGAGCAGTGCGCAATTGCGCAGGCACGCACCTTAGAGGGAACGTTGCTTGGCAGTCCATGTCTTGTTGAAAACACGCCATTCGTCATCAACTTTTCTCTTTTTAGCGTCTCGGGTGTAAACCGTGCATCACTTGTCGCTGCATGTGCACCTTCACTCGCAGGTTACACACTGACACACGCCCATAAATAATACTTTTCAAATAAAAGCAGCACAGTTGTATTGCGCGCACGACATAGATGTTTTTTCAACTTTATTTTGTAATTTGTGATTGCAGCTGTTCACATTCAGTCACAATCACGCACGCGCATACGTCCACATGGAAGTAATACAAATAACGATTTTCAAAACAAAAGCAGCAACGTTGTATTGCACACTCGACATAGATACTTTTTAAAATGTATTTTGTAATTTATAATTGGCCTCACGCGGGCCGGACAGGGACGCACAAAGGGCCGGATGCGGCCTGCGGGCCGCAGAATGCCCAGGTCTGCTCTATGGTATCATTCACTTGCTTAACTGACCTGGGATCTGGAATCTTATCAAAAATTTGGGTTGCAGACTTCCGACACTATTGCTGATACAGGACTGGATGCGATTTTGTAGCTTGTCGTGGACATGTTACCCATTACACATATTTGTGCATACAGTACACAAAGGCAAATGGTGGTAACACCAGACACTGGCACCACCCAAACCTACGACACAATAAAACCTACCCTTTTGGAGGTTTTTTTTTAAATTGGATTTATCACTCTGTCTAATCTTGACATGGTGCGTCTGTGGTCGATTGGGTTATTTCGACAAAGAAGAGCTCACTCACATTGATTTGAACATCTGAAAGAAACATACTTTTTCCGCACGTAAAAAAAGTTTTAGATATTTAGAAGCAAAAACTAAAGTGTCACGGTTATACTTTTTTTGAGTGTGATAAGAAGGAACACAAAAAAAGTATTGAAAAGACAGCCTTTTTTCTGCTGCGTTGGGACTATGCGTACATGTCACCATGTGCACGATAATCAACAGCGAGAGACATCATTTAGGTCCTATCAGCAATTTCTGAGTTGTCACTTATCAACGCTCCCCCCACCACAACCGTCCCTATGGTCACACTGACATAAATGGAAAAAAAAAAAAGCTGTCTCTGGTGTTATCAGTAGCCCACACCAGGGATGAATCTGATTGGCTACCATGATGGATGACATTGCTGTTCCTGTCACAGGGGATTATGGACCATTCCAAAACTGTGCAGACTGGGAAAAAAGAGCCAGACATCTTCACTTACATGGTTTTGTACAAGTTAAAATGGTACAGGGTGTCAGAGGGACATATTGTTCGTTCTGACAGAATCATTGTGGGGACAGTTCATCCTACAATGTTCATACACACATTTCATTATTTTGCATTAGGATTTTTATTTTCTTGAACGTTTCTAACTTATTAAATTTTGAATTTGATAAAAAATAAATGAATAAATAAAAGATTGAAATTGATTATGCGTACATGTCCTTCTAAACAAAGTTGCAAATATAGTGTTTGCAAATTTAGACAACATTAATGTCCAAAGTCAGATCAACATTGTTGGTTAGGAAACAACCAAATTTCAATGGTCAAATCAACGTCTCAATCTGACATTGAATTACGTTGTCAAAAAGCAATATGTTTTAACGTTGTATTTGTGTTCTAGAATATTGGTTGGGAAAATAGTATGGTCAAATCGACGTCAGAACCCAACATTGATTAAACGTCGTCAAAAAGCATGTTGTTTCAACGTTAGGTTTGATTTGCTCAACATCAGGACCTCATTCAACAAGTTCTCAACTTTGTTTTAATGTATTGTTCCTGCTGGGTTCTGCTTTATTACATGCGATTAAGAACTTTTTTTTTCGCGATTAAGAACTTTCTTTTTTTTCAAAAGTACTGCATACTTGCAGTGTACAAGTTCCAATATTGTTGCAGCTTAATATATTGTTAATATTTCAGAAATGCATTTACCGTAATTTCCGGACTATAAGCCGCTACTTTTTCCCCTCGTTCTGGTCCCTGCGGCTTATACAAGGGTGCGGCTTATTTACGGCCTGTTCTTCTCCGACACCGACGAAGAGGATTTCGGTGGTTTTAGTACGCAGGAGGAAGACGATGATTAAAGACTGAATTTTCATATACCGGTAGGCTGGTTATTTTGATAACGTACAGGCGAGCACTTTGTATTACTTTGCACCGTTGTATTATTTGTACTCTGCACGAATGCTGTTCGCCATGTCAAAGATGTGAAAGTTTGATTGAATGATTGAAAGATGTATTGTTAATAAATGGGACGCTTTGCGTTCCCAAACAGTCATCTCTGTCCCGACAATCCCCTCCGTGGTAGCAGGAACCCCTATATACTACGGTAATTACACATCAAAACCCTGCGGCTTATAGTCGGGTGCGGCTTATATATGGAGCAATCTGTATTTTCCCCTAAATTTAGCTGGTGCGGCTTATAGCCAGGTGCGGCTTATAGTCCGGAAATTACGGTAGTTGCAGTTGCCAATTGGTGCTTGTTTCCTTGTTGCATTACACAACAAGCATTGACCAAACCACACTATTTGTCTTCAATTCCGCATTTAGCAGTTGGTCAACTTGAATTTGCTCAGGGAATAAGCTTTTACTGTAATCTACACTTTGTATAGCCCTATCGAACGACACACCGAAAAAGCTTCCCAGAGCCCGAGGTGCAATCACTGAAGTTGGGTGACTTGCTCAAATGCAACCAAAGGGACCCCTTTCTCAGAATTATCTTTAGCTCACCCATATCTCAAAGCCAGACAATGAAATGAAGTGCATTGGTATTCCAGATGAAAAGAATAAATGTGCAAAAATAGAGAGTTGAAAGGATTTGCTTGGGGTTGTGAAGGTAAATCCTTTCAATCTGGCAATTTGGCCCTTGGTGCATCGGAGGTCAGGCGGCAGATTACAAGGTCCGATTCAGACGGCAAGTGAACTCAAATACGTCAGGAGCTTCGCCGGGCTCACTGCAAATTCCTCTTTCAAACAATTAGGAGAAAACACGTTAAAAACGGATGCCTTTTACTTAAAACGTTTAGACAGAATTGGCAAAATACAAACCCCAAAACCAGTGAAGTTGGCACGTTGTGTAAGTAAAAACAGAATACAATGATTTGCAAATCTCTAAAGTATTTTGTTAAATTCAATTAATTAACTAGAAAAGCATTTGAAAAGCGCTAACCTCTGCCAGGCCATATTTCCCTTAATAAAACAGTTCTTAAATCCACCAATAAAACTTTTTCAGCTTCAGTATATGTTGCAGGTAGCGACTGGCACCATATAAACAGTTTAAATGCTCTTCCTGTAAACAGGATAAATGATTGAGACACAGCACAGCTCACGTCCGTCCACCAGTCTCGCTAAGCAGAAAGAGGACATTTATTAAACATATTACGATTAAGATTAAAGTACCAATGATTGTCACACACACACTTAGATGTGGTGAAATTTGTCCTCTGCATTTGTCCCATCCCCTTGGGGAGCAGTGGACAGCAGCGGCGCCGCGCCCGGGAATCATTTTGGTGATTTAACCCCCAACTCCAACCCTTTGTTGCTGAGTGCCAAGCAGGGAGGTTATGGGTCCCATTTTTATAGTCTTTGGTATGACTCGGCTGGGATTTGAACTCCAACCTACCGATCTCAGGGCGGACACTCTAACCACTAGGCCATGCACATCCAACTTTACTCTGTTTTACTCATTAATGATTATAAAACTATTCTGGCATATACCCAAAGTTTCACATCAACACGCCTCAAATTTTTACTTTTTAAGGTCAAGGCAAGTGTTGCCTTAAAGGAGAGCTCATATTTTAGGGCAACAAGGCAAGTTAGAAGGGCACCAAAGTTGTTATTAATTATTATATAAACTTTTCAGCTTTTTGTCATTTCATGATGCCTTTATCTGTTTTTTTACATTTTGATAGAGGGAGGTATTTTTTAAAATTATGTATTTATTTTTTTAAGTTATGTACATGTAGATGATGTATCGGGACAGATCCATTAAGAGTTTGAGCAGAAATATGTCATATAGGAGTTAACTACACACAATAAAACATTAACAAAATGCTGTGTCACATGAATGTTTTTTGAAGTAATACCTTTTGTGACATGAAAAAAACAAATAATGTATAAAAACCTTGTGATAATAAAATATAAACACAGAGCAATTTGGCTAATGAAGATGAAGTCTATTAAACAAGCTTTGTTCTTCTCTTAGTTCGGTACAACGGTTTGGCCAACACAAGTGTGACACCTCTCACATCGAATACGCAATCTTCACAGCCTTCGTTCAGTTTGATGAGATGAACATTTTAGCTAGTATTGATGTTATTTGAACACTGATACAGTTTGCAGTTAAATAAAGGACGAGTGAACATCCCAGTCAACAAAGTAAAGACTTTATAAACAAGTTGTGACAACGTTTACGACACATCGCCTGCTGCAAAACATCAAATAGTGGTCTCCTTCGCTGTATACTTTTAGTGTGGGGACAAGTGTCTCCATTATTGTCCACACCTGTCGCCATCTAAACACAGCAGTGCGCTTTTAAACGCACGGCGAGGGGAAATGACGTTAAACCAAGCGATTGCCTCCGTTTACTCCGAGTGGAAATTTCCGGAGCAAAGTCCGTGTCGTTGGTCCGCCATGATTGTCAAGCCAAACGACGCTAGTGCGCATGTGCCTGACTTCGTGTTGCCTAAAATGCATTATTAAATGACTGGTTTTCGGTAATCAAAAAATTAGACGATATTAATTGTATCGCAAATGATCATTATACCGTTTACTGTTACATCCCTCGTCCATTAACAAGTAAAAAGTCAAGGGTGGTCACGGCATGTCCGTGCCGCAGATGTTGGTAAAATTTTTTAGGGCTGACAGCTATTGACGAGGGCGGTCACGGATTTTGCCGCAGTTGCCGTGGTTAAATTCGAGCCCTGCATCACATTGACAAATTCAGTATGTTTACTAAGTTAAGGCTATGTTTGATATTATAAATGTAATATTAAATGAACAATCATTTTCTCCTTTCACCTTGCATTAAAGCATAGTTTGTATAAACATTCACATATGGTTATTTAGGGCATCAGTTTAATTCCCTCTCTTACTCTTAAATCACTTAGTCTTCAAAACAATCCATGAGCGTACAGGTTTACACTGTTTTCAACCATTGTCTCTCGCTACACAATATCATGCAGTTTTACACACTATTACAGTTCAAATAGATTAAGGCACTTAATTCCGTCTCAAATAGGCGCCGCCGATGCTCGACGACGACATAGCGCTCTCGTATTGCATCACCCACTTACAAACATAATTCCTCATGTATGAACAAGAGCCTCAATACTGACAATTCAATCATTTAGTAAGATATTTACATATTGTATTTCAGTTAAATGGCTTGTTTTACTGTTTCACCCACCTGTAAACAGGATAAAGGATTGAGTCACATTACAGCTCATGTGCATCCATCAGAGAGAATGTTCGCAAAGTGGACCACAGTCCACTTTGAGTGAGCGAAACCCAGGAAAATGCCACATTGCCCCCTATTGGCGATCTCTATATAACCCAAAACCAGTGAAGTTGGCACGTTGTGTAAATGGTAATTAAAAACAGAATACAATGATTTGAAAATCTTTTTCAACCTGTATTCAATTGAATAGATTGCAAAGACAAGATAATTAACGTTCGAACTAGAAAGCGTTGTTATATTTAGCAAATATTAGTTCATTTGGAATTTGATGCCTGCAATATGTTTCAAAAAAGCTGGCACAAGTGGCAAACAAGACTGAGAAAGTTGAGTAATGCTCATCAAACACTTATTCGGAACATCCCACAGGTGAACAGCCTAATTGGGAACAGGTGGGTGCCATGTTTGGGTATAAAAGTAGCTTCCATGAAATGCTCAGTCATTCACAAACAAATATGGGCGATGGTCACCACTTTGTGAACAAATGCATGAGCAAATTGTTGAACAGTTTAAGAATAACATTTCTCAACCAGTAATATCATCAAAAGGTTCAGAGAATCTGGAGAAATCACCGCACATATGCGATGATATTACGGACCTTCGATCCCTAAAGGCAGTACTGCATCAAAAAGCGACATCTGTGTGTAAATGATATCACCACATGGGCACAGGAACTCTTCAAAAAACCACTGTCAGTAACTACAGTGTGTCGCTACATCTGTAAGTGCAAGGTAAAACGCTACTATGCAAAGCGAAAGCCATTTATCAACAACACCCAGAAACGCCGCCGGCTTCGCTGGGCCTGAGCTCACAATGCCACAATGGAAAAGTGTTCTGTGGTCTGACGAGTCCACATTTCAAATTGTTTTAGGAAACTGTGGACGCCGTGTCCTCCGGAACAAAGAGGAGAAGAACCTCTGTACCAAGGCATGGGTAACTTACACATCTGTGAAAGCACCATTAATGCTGAAAGGTACATACAGGTTTTGGAGCAACATATGTTGCCATCCAAGAAACGTTATCATGGATGCCCCTGCTTATTTCAGCAAGACAATGCCAAGCCACGTGTTACAACAGCGTGGCTTCATAGTAAAAGAGTGCGGGTACTAGACTGGCCTGCCTGTAGTCCATTGAAAATGTGTGGCACATTATGAAGCGTAAAATATGACAACGGAGACACCGGACTGTTGAACAACTTAAGCTGCCAACTTCACTGGTTTTGTGTTTTGTACTTTGTCAGGTATTTTAGTCCAAACATGGTGAAACAAATAAATTACCTCATGAAACAATACATATTACATAAACATTTACAAAACACAATCACGATTGTGATCACACTTTATGGCTATCACACATATATAGCGAAATGAAAGAAAACGAACCAAACACTCTTGTCTGTCTCCAATATCTTTGTTGTCGCTAAGTGCTTGCAACAGAAGCGTAAACGTAAGAAAATGTGTTAGAATGTATCTGTGTCACGCCCAAACTATAATCAGTTGTTCCTTATCCCATTCCAGACATTCTTATTCCACAACAACACAGCACTTCCGCATTATGTTGCATTCATGAACCCTCGTAACTATGAGCATCCATATAACTAATATTGCTTTTTGCACGTTCTTTGTTCTGTATTACTGCAACATTTGTGAAAAGTTGTTGTCGACATTATTACGTGTTTTTTAATCTATAACTTTTTCATAATTTATAGTATATAATTGAAAATGTTCAATTACTAATCTGTCCAACCTGAATGTCACAAAATCACATGACATTTTAATTTTTTTTAAATTGTTATTTTTAACCAAAATGTGCATTTTTCAACTACTGGTTCAGACACTGTTTAAGTACTGGCACTGTTTTTCAAGTATCATTTTTGGTTTCTGAGTAGTGGTGGGTATTCTTTAACTTTTAACCGATACAAGTACCAAAGTGGTACTTTTAGAAACGGTACCGGAAGCAGTACATAAAAAAATGGAAAACTTGGTAGTTTTTGTCAAAATAAAAAAAACAACGCTTTATACTTTTGACTAAATTTTGGGACATTCAAGATGAACTAGTGATTTCAATAAGAAAAATACATTAGCAAATAAATGAAAATCAACAACAAATTGTCATAATTATGGCAGAAATACAGCATATAGAAAATGTGCAAAAAACGACCTGCTTGGCAATGCAACTTTACTCGCAGTAACAGTCATCTGTCACCGTGTTGGTCGCTACTATCGAGCTCTGCGGCGTTAGCAGAGTTATTCGGAATGCAGACTCTGCTTGCATTGGACTTTAAGCACTTGTTGCAGGCTTCCGGCTCTGGATTTTTTTTACACCGTAATGAGCCAAAAATAGCTACTTATTTTTTCGGTCTGGCTACTATCACTTATATGTGTGGACTGCCAGATGACGCCAGTAAACACCACCAAAACTTTAAATGTTCCATTGAGAATATAGAACATTACACACGTCGCTCAAATTTCTGTCAAAATGTTTTGGTACGACTTTGGTAAGCTATGAAGCCACACCGCTTGATGGATTGTTGGAGCATTACGGCTACCGTAGTCAGAGGTACTGTGCTTCAACATACGAGTATTAGTATGGTGTGTGTATCAGGGCCGCAAAATGGCACCTATTAGCAGACATATTATCCAGCGTATTTATAATCTGCATAAATCCTGAACATTTGCATTGTAGTCCGTGCTGACTCCATAGTTGATCAACTTTTTCTTTGTCTCTATCTTCTTGTTATGGGGCATTCATCTCCTGCTGTTGCCATTTCTAATATGAAGCAGCGTAAAGTTCTAACTTATATCTGTCAGTAGACTCGCTATGGAAGCGCTAAAAACTACTGGTGTAGTGAGTTTACATTATTCACCCAAGGAACTTTAGTTTTTCGAGAGTTCCGGTCAGACGTTTTTTCACGAGACACATTTCTGGCATTGTTGTGGACTACTGAGCCACGGATAAGGAGATGCTGCTCCGTTATTGATTTAAGTCAAGTCTGAATGTCATTAAAACAGTTAGCTCCATCTTTTGACACTTCTTCCACTCCCGTCCTTGCACGCTACACCGCTACAACAAAGATGACGGGTAGAAGACGCTGCCGAAGGTGAGCTACGTAAATAAGACCGCCCACAAAACGGTGCATCCTGAAGCGACATTCAGAAATCGGCTTGAAGATGATTTGTAAAACATAATCTATGCAACATTTTGACCAAGGGACCACCATTACATGTTATGTAGACCACAAGGAAGTGTTTTAAATTCAGAAAAAAATCATAACATGACCCCTTTGTAACGCCTTATAATCTGGTGCGCCTTTTATATGAAAAAAGACCTGACTAGACCCGCTCATCGGCAGTGCGCCTTATAATCCGGTGCGCCCTACGGTCTGAAAAATATGATACATTGACACCGGTGCCATGATGGAACTGGGTTTTGCTACCTATCCCTACACAGGACAAGGTGGTATTTGTCTTGTTGGCATGTCTTTCAGTCCCAATCAATTCCAGAAGAAACAGGGACCTTGTAATCCTGGGCGATGTCCGAACCGGTATGGATTTTCTCTTTGGGGTTTTGTCATGATCACCAGGGTGGATCACTTTCAGTAAAAAAGCCCTTCCCCTGCGACAGTGTGGGGATCCTTCTTAAGGAGATATATCCTGCATGCTGTCTAAAACGATATAAATGCAAAAACAGACTTCCTTTGAGGACACAGAAAGGGCGAGTTCAAAATGAACACACTGAGACTCATGCGCCGTCTGTACAACCACTGCTCACTTTTCCAGACATCGCTTGGATACCGAACGGGTTTTTGAGGTCAGCCCCAGCTCGTCTCACCGTGAAACAAACGCACTTGCGTGAATCAAAAATCTATCCCTAAATCCTCTGACATCATATGCCTGAACAGCCGTTAATCCCCGTTGTCAAAAGTGAGGTTGATGAAAGTAAAGACGGAGCATTAGTCGTGATGCAGTTGGCCATATTGAGCTGGTGTACAAGCAAGAGGGTACTCCAGTTTTTACTGTTCAGTTATATCAACAATATCCTTTTACCCTTTTCAATGCCTTTAACTGCTCGTGTACTTCTTAAGGAAAGGACGAATAGTAGTTTGACGAGGAAATAACAGTCTCTTATAACGTGTATGTGGGAGTCTAGTGGTTCTCAAACTTTGTTCACCAAGTACTACCCCAGAAAAAAACATAGTACCAAGTACCACAATATTGACAAACATTGAAATACAGTAGCAACGTAGACCTTAGTATTTATTAAAAACAGGGCAGAGGTTTTATTTAACAAGTATATTTGATATTTTTGGACACAGCTTGAACAATAACACTGTGTTACTTTCAATAATGGAACATTTACTTCTTTATTCTTTGGCTTACCACCTGATGGAGCCCGCATACCACTAGTGTTACACTTACCACAGTTTACACACTGTCTCTCTGAGTGGTTTGCTTGTTCTATGTCCGTCTTGTCCTCTGCTCCAAGAGCAATTATATTCTTCTCAGGAAGGAGGGTTATTTTTGATCTACCATTTGAATGAGGTCTCCATGGTTTCCAGAGTCCTGTAATTTTGATGAGTCTGGTGGATGCCACTCGTAAAAATGCCGCATCCTAGTGTTAAAGGGCTATGTGTGTGACATTAGAATTATTCATCCATCCATCACTTTCTACTGCATGTGCCTGTCAGGGTCACGGGAATAGGAGGGGTATTAGTATGCAGAAATATAATGGGAACGCCGATATACTAATCTCATTAAGTATATGTTTGTCCTAGCAAATGTGTAGTTAGCATTACAATTATTAATTCCTTCACCAACGTACAGTGTCACATGTGTAAACTTTGTCAAATGATATGAAACCATGTGTTAATCACCAAGATTACCGTATTTTCCAGACTACAGAGCGCACCGCTATATTAGCCACACCCACTAATTATAAGGGGAAAAAAAGTTGTTTTCCATATATTAGCCGTATCGGACTATAAGCCACATATATATATATATATATATGTGTGTATATATATATATGTATATATATATATATATATATATATATATATATATGTTGCGAAATGTGTTATTTACACAGAAATATAAATGTTTATTTACATACCTTAATTGTTTTCAAACGGTATAACACGGCAGTAAAACGGCTGAGCAAACAAAACTGAAGTCATCGTCATGGACCCACTAGCTGCGGAAGCTAGCTCTCCAATCAGCTAAACAGATTCAATAACTCCACGGTGACGCAGCATCAAAACTGACAGGATTTTAAAATAAATTTAAATCTCCCTGCAATCCAGATTGCTTAATATTCCCATGACGTCGCACGGACCAAATTGAAGATGCTGGCGGGCCACACTTGGCCCGCGGGCCATAGTTTGTATACATCTGGGTTAAACTAAAGAAGAAGAAATTCAGATGCAAGTGGTGCACTGTAAATGTGTTAATGGGTGTGTTTACTACATTATTTATTAAAATACTGTACTTCTGTAACTTGTTTGCTATGTTATAGCAAGGACTTTCAAAATGTGCACGTATTCTTACTATACTTACTGTCACCAAGTTTTCAGCAAATCAATGACTTGCAGTACAGTAAATGTTTAGATCCTGTATGACATTCTGACTACAAAATTGCATTTGTATCCAAATATTAAAGTATTTCCTGAAGCAAATTTTATTCACGCAATAAAATAATAACCTTTCAATAGCAGTTCAACAGTGTAATAATTTGATTTAAAAAAATAACCATTTGACAGCCCTAATTTGAATTAATATACAATTACCATATTTTTCGGACTATACGTCGCTCCGGAGTATACGTCGCACCGGCCGAAAATGCACAATAAAGAAGAAAAAAAACATATATACGTCGCACTGGAGTATAAGTTGCATTTTTGGGGGACATTTATTTGATAAAATCCAACACCAAGAATAGACATTTGAAAGGCAATTTAAAACATATAAAGAATAGTGAACAACAGGCTGAATAAGTGTACGTTATATGACGCACAAATAACCAACTGAGAACGTGCCTGGGATGTTAACGTAACATATTATGGTAAGAGTCATTCAAATAACTATAACATATAGACTATACGTTTACCAAACAATCTGTCACTCCCGATCGCTAAATAACATGAAATCTCCCTCCTCGGTGTCGCTCCTGGTATGCCCCGCTAGCGTCCATTCTTTCTGCTGCTCGATCGCCGTTTTCTGCCGCATATTTCACTACGTCCAGCTTGTAATCTGCAGTATATGATTTCCTTTTCGGTGCCATTTTAGTTCAGTCCTTCTCAGTTTTTATAAGTTACCGCCAACGTTGATGTGATCCATTTTAATAGCTCCGGCAGTAGCGTATAGCACAGGGGTCACCAACCTTTTTGAAACCAAGAGCTACTTCTTGGGTACTGATTAATGCGAAGGGCTACCAGTTAGATACACACTTAAATAAATTGCCAGAAGTAGCCAATTTGCTCAATTTACCTTTTACTCTGTTATTATTAATAATTAATGATATTTATCTTTGTGGAAACACTGATCATCTTAATGATTTCTCACAATAAATATATATAGAAACAGATAAATATCAATATGCAACACTTTATTTATATATTTTCTCTAAGTGCACATTTTTCAAATTGAACATTTTCAAATGATCACTTCTAAGACAGTCTTGTGAAATCACAATATCCCATTTTAACTAGCTAGCCACTAACATTTTTTAACAAATCATGAATTACTTTGCACCATGTTTGTACAAATAATAACTCATGTAAAATACAAAAGTAAACTCTCAAATGTTTAAATCATGTCACACTTTGAACTGGACACCAAATCTGTTATCTGTTTCTTTGTCAGTTAGTGGGAAGCCTGGCATTGCATGCTGTTAACTAGTGTGTTGTACTCTGGTGTGTAACTTGACACTGCAACTCTGAGTGAGTCTTGCAGATGTGCATCAGTGAGGCGTGTTCTGTGTTTGTTCTTGATGATGTTCATGTCAGAAAAGGCTGATTCACAAAGATACGATTTTTCCTCATTGTTTGCGGAACCTTCTTAATCTTTTGGACATATTTTCACAGCAATCTGGCCTTAAGCTTAATTATGATAAATGTAAAATGTTAAGGATCGGAAATCTAAAGGAAACGTCCTTTCGAATGGAATGCAAAGTGCCTGTTTTGTGGACAGATGGACCAGTTAACATACTTGGTGTTGTTGTCCCAGAAAATCTGGAAGATCTAGGCTCAGTAAATTATGATAATCGACTAAGAAAGCTGGACAAAATTATGCAATTATGGAAAGGGTAAATCCCTAACCTTGTATGGTAAAATGTCTATTGCCAACTCGTTAATTATTCCTCAATTTATTTATTAGTTTTTGTCATTACCAGCTCTATCACAAAACTTTTTTAAGATTTATGAGCGGAGGGTCTTCGATTTTCTCTGGAACGGCAAACCAGAAAAGATTAAAAGAAAGGTTTTGTACAAAGAGTATGAATATGGGGGCCTGACACTTCTCAACCTTGAAGCTATGTGTCTGTCTTTAAAAGCATCAATTGTTCCAAAGATGTATTTAAACATTGAGTGGTACACAAATGTCCTGTTGGACAAAACATGTACTGTATCAAAAGAAATTGTATCCTTTTTTACAAGTGATCCCCTCCCAGAGAGTCTGCTGGGAAACATGGCGGGGTTCATAAAGGAAACAATCCACTCATAGTGGTGTTTTCAATTTTATGTGCCAGAAAAAAGAGACGATATTTTGCAGCAGTTAATATGGATGAACTCTAATATTGTAATAGATGGAAAGCCTTTCTTTTGGAAAAATATGTTTGAAAGAGGAATCATTTTTGTCAATGATATTATCAATGAGAATGGTAAAATTATGAAGTATGATGAATTTAGAGCTATGTATGGTGATGCTTGCTCAAGCTTTTCATTTTATCAACTAACTGGAGTAATTGGGAAAAGATGGAAACAAATAATTAATTATGGAACTACTAAATTATTAGTTTGTAAACCTCTAATAAGAAATTCTAGTTGGCAAAAAGGAACTAAAATAAATAGAAAAATATATAGTTTTTATTTAATAAAGAAATCTTTGAAGGCTGCCTCATACAACACAAATGGAAAATGGGAGGACTTTTTTGACTGCCCGTTGCCATGGGATGCCATATTCAAATTAATCTATAAAACCACTATCGATGTGCAAAATCGTTATTTTCAAATTTAAATTATTTATAACTTCTTACCCACAGGGAAAATGTTAAAATTATGGAATATGACAGAGTCAGATGATTGCCGATTTTGTTGTCAGGAGCCTGAATCCACCCTGCATTTGTTTTGGTATTGTCATATTGTTTTCTTTGTTTTGGGTGGAAGTTGAAAAAATGTGTTTAAGGATTGGTTTGTTTATGAAGCTTAATGTGGTTTCTGTTATTTTAGGAGAGTTCATTGACAATCATGATTTAGTCAATTTAATTATAGTACTCGGTAAAATGTTTATTTTTAAGGCCAAAAACAGATATTCACTTAGTATTACTTTCTTTCAAACATTTATTCAGTATTTTCTAATTTTAGAAAGTTACATGGTTGAAAACGATAATGATGCCAAAAAACATTAAAAAAAAAGATGAGAAGTCCTCAAAGGCTTATTTTGAAAGTGTAATTATGTTTATAGATTATATGATATCTGTTGTTGTGTTCCCTAATTTGAGTGACCTGGACATAATCTGGACTGTACATAAATGCTTATTTTGAAAATGTAATTTTGTTTATAAATTATATGCAATCTGTTGTGTTCCCTAATTTTTTTCTGTGTACATGAATGAAGGTGTGTGTTGCTGAGTCCGACTTGGACATTATCTGGACTGGGCCTGGTTTAAAAAACCCTTTAAACAAATCTAATTTAATTGACAACCTGGTCTGTTGAAGATAAGGCCCTTTTTTTAAAAAAATAAATAAAATAAGATAAATAAATAAAAAACATTTTCTTGGAAAAAAAAGGAAGTAAAACAATATAAAAATAATTACATAAAAAATAGTAATTAATGAAAATGTTAGTGGACCAGCAGCCTATACAATCATGTGTGCTTCAGGGACTGTGTCCCTTGCAGATGTGTTGTCTATGTTGTGGGAACCAGAATATTGGTAGCAGAAAGAAATAACCCCTTTTGTGTGAGTGGGTGTGGATGAGTGTGCATGGGGGAGGTTGTTTGGGTTGATGCACTGATTGAAAGTGTATCTTGTGTTTTTTCTATGTAGATTTAATTTATTTATTTTTTTGTTTGTTTTTTTTTGTTTTTGTTTTTTTTAAATTTTTTTTTTAGAACAGTCCCGCGGGCGACTCATCTGGTCCTTACGGGCGACCTGGTGCCCGCGGGCACCGCGTTGGTGACCCCTGGTATAGCATATAGCAGTTAGCATTCCAAAACCCACAATGCACTTCTGCTATGACCCGCCCCCGCCGAATTCTTATTGGTTGGCGTGTGAGTGACGATTGCTGACGTGTGTGTGACGATGGCTGCCATTTGCTTCATCGCTCACGCGAATTAGATAAATAATATTATTTGATATTTTACGGTAATATGTTAATAATTTCACACATAAGTCGCTCCGGAGTATACGTCGCACCCACGGCCAAACTATGAAAAAAACTGCGACGTATACTCCGAAAAATACGGTAGTGATCATAATTTTTTAACATAAAGGAACTTCTCCAGAACTTTCGCTCCAGAACTTCTCTGATTGTTGAAAATTGTCATTAGTGGCAGAAGTGATGGAAAAGTGAATTACAACTAGGGATGGGTATAGAATTCGGTACTTTTATAAGTACCGACCGAATTCTATCGGTAATTTAGGGTATGGATTCATGTCAAATCAAACGATACCCGATTTCGCCAAGTCACGTCTGGTTGCAAACTCGGGGATCACTGAGCAACGAAACAAGCAGTCAAGTACTCAGAGGACTCAGTCGGACTGCTTCTAGGTAATGTTACACAATTTGTAATGCCAACAAAGCAAGAAGAAGGCACTCAAAATGTACAGTTAGGCTCCACTTTTGAAAAGGTGCTAGCTCAATTCACATTGGATACGGTGATTTCAACACCTTCAAATTTGTCAATGAAAACTACAACCAAATGCATGTTACAATCAAAACAGCTGGTGTGTAATGGGTACAACATTAACACTTTACAAACTTCATAGGGCTCAACAAAAGACAAGACTGGCACATTCTTCCTGACTAAAGCACCAGACCGTAGTTTATACACTACTGCCATTTTGACGTCTTGGAATTGAAAAGTGCATGCAAAGTCTTCTGTATAATACTTGCAAATGAAACTAAGAAGTGTAAGAGAACAATATACAACTTATCATTATCAACTCACTGTTAAATGTTACATCAATACTGGTATTGACTCCCAGATACCGGAACTTTGTACCACATCAGTTCAAGAATGAAAGGTACCCATCCCTACAAATCGGACCACAGCTGATAAACATATTTTTGCTAGTCCCCAACAATGGGGACCTTATGTTGGGGACCTTATGGTTAAACACTGCTCTAAATTGTCACATGACTGAATGTGACTGTAAAAGGTGTGTTTGTGTGCACCATGTAATCAATTAGCGACAAGTACAGGGTAAAATCAAATCCAAATTCAGAAGGGATAGGATAAAACAGGCTCAAATTAAATAAATAACTTTTTGTTATATTTATTCGCTCGACAATTCTCGCATTAGCATTTCCCACTATGCTGAAATCCTTAAAAATAAACTGTGTATTTGGACTTTAAAGTGTAGTGTCAAAGGCCTGTGTTCATAGTACTAAAATCCGATCAATCTGAGGTTGTCACTATTCTGCTCACATTTCCATTGCAATAATACGCTGTGATATGTGAACCAGCGTAATACTTTTCAATCATGTCTTTTTATTTTAACCTCCAGGTAATTGCAATTATTTGTAACGTTTCAACTGTCATTTTCAACTGGTCTCAAACTGCAAATAAAAAACTCAATCTCCCTCCAGAATCTTAATTGGCCATTATGTGAGCATTTTAAGTGATGCACTTCTACAAGTCGTGACATAATAATACATCTTCTACTTGCAGACACAATCAGACTGCTCATTAAGTCTCAGAGCATATGGCTCCGAGCTGATTGCAAGCGGTGCATCCTGCTGCACATACGCTGAAATGCTAATGCAGGAAAGTGAGGCATTTTATGTCTCCAGCTTTAATCAAATTCATATTCAGGAAACCGCGAGTCAAGATAACACCGCTGTGTCATGATGACAAGCCCACTCTTCAAACCTCTCAAAAGCTGCATGTCGAACATTGCAGTCTTTCATTGTGCAAAAGCTATAAAAGTTGTTGTTTTTTACTCACCAAAACCTTCCCACATGTAACCAGACGTTTCTAAAAGATCACAAGGAAAAAACAACCATTGGTATGGAAAACAGCTAGCACAATATTGAGCACCAAAGATCCAAAAGTAAGTCGTACTTTCACTGAAACAGACCCAATTTCACTCGTGAAACATATTGGCCTTTGAATCATGGAGGATGTGGATTTGAATGCATAGTCATGTCTGTGATATTGTTCGTCTCTAAACCAATTTGTTTTACACTGGCCATCCCCCATTCGCAAATAGA
Source organism: Entelurus aequoreus (assembly GCF_033978785.1). Classification (NCBI taxonomy): domain Eukaryota; kingdom Metazoa; phylum Chordata; class Actinopteri; order Syngnathiformes; family Syngnathidae; genus Entelurus; species Entelurus aequoreus. The sequence goes on along the minus strand of NC_084731.1, from coordinate 83,833,602 downwards.
GAAGATGTGGGTAGGGGCTGAGGGGTTCTAGGTATCTCCAAATGAAAGAAAGTAATCACCATAAAACTCATAAATGGGACATTTTCCCTGTGGGATGGCCAAAGCAGAGGTGCCCGAGCTAGCCAGGGTTGTTACTCATACTGTGAGCATATGAATGTATTGACCTCGCAGGCCTCCACAAGGTCCAGGAGTCTTGGGAAATCTATGCCAAATTGGACTCTAAGCAGTGGACCTGAGTGTGCCTAACGATTGTTGATTAATCACATTAAATTAAAGTACCAATGATTGTCACACACACACTAGATGTGGTGAAATTTGTCCTCTGCATTTGTCCCATGCCCTTGGGGAGCAGTGGGCAGCAGCGGCGCCGCGCCCGGGAATCATTTTGGTGATTTAACCCCCAACTCCAAATCTTTGTTGCTGAGTGCCAAGATCAAGAGTACACGCCTGTAGCTGCGTGGCAGAATGGCGACGTCGTTAACAATGATGACCAGTATCGACATGCAGAGTTATTCCGCTCAAGTGTCCGTTCAGCACTGGATATGGGCGGTTCAAGTCTCCCGCGGTGTGGGAAATATATTTTCCCTTGTCAGTCCTTCCAGGGATTTGCGATAGTGTGATGGGGATACTTCAGGCAAACTCAATCATTCCCTGCAAATTACCGTAATTTGCGGACTATAAGGCGCACTTAAAATCCTTTCATTTTCTCAAAAATCGAGAGTGCGTTTTATAACCCGGAGCGCCTAACGTACGTAATAATTCGGGTTGCGCTTACTGACCTCGAAGCAATTCTATTTGGTACATGGTGTAATGATGATTGTGACCAGTAGATGGTAGTCACACATAAGAGATACGTGTAGACTGCAATATGATGCCAGTAAACAACACCAACATTTTAAAGGTTCCATAGAAAATAAAGAACATTACACACGGCACTCAAATATGTGTCAAAATGTTACAGTACGACTTTGAGGCCGCACCGCTTGATGGATTGTCGGCCCATTACGGCCACCGTAGTCAGAGATACAAGTATTACTATGGTGTGTGTTTAAGGACCGCAAAATGGCACCCATTGGCAGACGTATTATCTGGCGTTTTGATTCACAATATTATGCAAAAACAACTTTTCTTACCTTCTGGTACCTGCTGATGTGTATTTGAGATCTACATAACCACCATAGATTGCTCTCAACAGTCCACAAATGTCGTTAATGTGCCTGGATAAATGTGTTGAAACATGAATGTTTCTCACTTTTCAAGCGAGAAACATACACACTTGTGGACGACAGAGCAGACGGCACACAATAGGGAAAAATGTTGTGGTGGTTCTTTCTGTAATTATAATTATCACTATTGTTATAACAAAATAAAACAGAACATTAATTTGACAATGAGCTCTGAGTATGTGCTTGTATTGCCATCCAGTGTCTACTTTTGGGTCTATGTCAGACCTGGGCAAATTAAGGCCCGGGGGCCGCATGCGGCCTGTTAAGCTTTTCAATCTGGCCCGCCGGACATTCCAAAATATTTTTTTCAGATCTTTAAGATGGCAACTTTATCTGCCATTATGATGTGCAGTGATGTTTTCAAATAACCGTAAATCTTGAACTATACGAAGTATTTCAAGGGTTGGAATCTGCGTCACAGCAGCTCCAGAGCGGCCAGCCTGAAATGCGGGTGTCAGGGACAGACGCGGAAGGAGATTTGTACAACAAAGTTCTAAAGCTTAGTGATATATCAGATTGTAGTTTGTTTGTTTTTTTGTGTTTCGCTTGATTGTGAAATATGTTGATCGAGAGAGGGTGTGACGTTTATATGTTGTCAATATTCAGTGTTTTATCGTTCATAGTTAATATTGTAAATCCCACATTCTTTATTTTCATGTACATTCTGGGTGTCTCATTCAGTAAACCAATGTAAAATTCCATCCCGTTTTTTAAGCTGTCTGTAATAATGTTTTTAGCATTCAATCAGACATTATTGTGAGGTTTTGTATTAATAGTCCTAAAAATAGGACCCAAGCACACACACTGTACAAAATATTTTCACAGTTTATATATATATATAGATGTGTATTTATGTGTGTGTATATAGATAGCAGTGACGTGCGGTGAGGTTCATGGCTGGTGAGGCACTGACTTCATCACAGTCAGATTTACAAACATATGAACCCTAAAGAGTATCTTATTCACCATTTGATTGGCAGCAGTTAACGGGTTGTGTTTAAAAGCTCATAGCAGCATTCTTCCCTGCTTGGCACTCAGCATCAAGGGTTGGAATTGGGGATTGAATCACCAAAAATTATTCCCGGGTGCGGCGCCGCTGCTGCCCACTGCTCCCCTCACCTCGCAGGGGGTGAACAAGGGGATGGGTCAAATGTAGAGGACAAATTTCATTACACCTAGTGTGTGTGTGACAATCATTGGTACTTTAACTTAACTTTAACTTTACACATACAAACTGTAGCACACAAAAAAGCACATTTAATTAAAAAAACGTTATTATGGTCTTACCTTTACTTATAAATGAAGTCCATGCGCCGCTGTGGTGCTGGATAATGCACCCCTGCCGTAGAATGCACCCCCTGACGGGAGTTTTATATCAACTAAGCCCACACTTAAACTTCCCACGTGCAAGATTGAATCTATTTAAAAAAGTTATTTAATAAGAAGCCAAAAAGTGCAAAAACAATAATGTTCGTGTTGGAGGAGTTGTGAATGACTGCTGGGCCACAACATTAGGTACACCTGCAGACTGCAGCACGGATTTCATATTTCAGTCATTCACAACTCCTCCAACACGAACATTAATGTTTTTGCACTTTTTGGCTTCTTATTAAATAACCGCAGTCTCTTCTCAGTATTTGAACGGCAAATGTGAAAATTCAGCGATTTTGAATAAAAATAATCTAAAACTGGTAAAGTTAAATGGAAAATAACTTTATAGTATAATCACTGGATACATATAACAATTTAATGATTTTTTTTTCTTTTTACATTTTTTTTCTTTCCATGATGGCACGTGAGGCCCCGCCTCACCTGCCTCCCCTGACTGCACGTCACGGATGGATAGATAGTATATATATACCAGCCCCCAGACACATTTGTTTCTCTAAATTTGGCCCCCCAAGTCAAAATAATTGCGCAGGCCTGGTCCATGTAGTATAAAACGAGTAAAATATCAATTCAGTCTTTGTTAAAAAAATAAATAAATAAAAAACCTTAACCTCCTTTTTGAGGTTAAGGTTAAAAGGGACACTTTCAAACATTAACAAGCCTCTAAATATCACAACTTTTGCCACAACTTTCTGGCCACAGCCATCACAAAAACTATCCTGAAGGCACTGCAATATCAATGTGTTGCATTGCGGGCTTCGACCCACCAGAAACAGGTTCTATGTTCCGAGAGCAAGAAGCGAATAATGTGCCATAGCCAGCTGAGGACTTCAAACGGCTGTCACAATCATACCGAGCAGTCCTTGTGTGGGCCAGGGAGGATTTAAATTCTTTTGTCTCATCTGGTGACGTCTGATGCTGAAGGAACACTATCAGGCTGGGCGGCCTAATTGTATTCAACAATTGCAAACTGTGTAGTCTTGCGGATAATTAAGACGAGCACATTCTAAGACGTATATGATGTATGCCAAAGGGCAGGCAGTACTTTTTGAGATTATTTTAGGTCAACACCAATCTGAAGGTAAAGGGAAAACAATAAATTATTTTGCAAACACTGGTTCAAATAAGAATGTTTAAAGTAAGTGATTTCAAACTATCAGTTGCAAACACACATTCCTGCAGGCTCCACAATAAATAATGTGGATGACTTTGGGGACTAAGTATTTTCTTCCTATTCGCTCCTGCCTCTTTCTGCCACAGGCCAACTGTGGAGCGTCGACATAAAGGGCCAGTGGGCTTTTCTCCACTCACCTTTGCCCTGCGCAGTGTTGTGCTGACACATGAAGTTAAGACCTCTGGGATCTCACGCCCGTATTCAAAGTCCAACTCTCAAAAGTTCTTGTTGAACTATTTCATATAAACAATGGGGATGTGCTGATTAACATTTTTGGCCTCCGGTCCGATTTTCCGGACTTGGATCCGATGTGATTTTGAGTCCCGATCCGATACATTTGACAGTATATTATATAACTGTGTCATGATCCGTTGCCCGGATCATGTTTTTTTTAGTTTGACTCTCTTAGTTCTGTTTTCAGCACCCCTGGGTTTGTGATTCTTAGTTGCTATGGGTGGTGATTATGTTCACCTGCCTATGATTAGTGTTCGGGACACTCACCTGCTCCCGGGCACTAATCAGAGAGATATTTATTCCTGCCTTTTGCCACACTCGGTCTGGCTGTTTTGTTTGCTCCATGTCACGTGTGAATACCTTTGTGATTTCTGTTTTTGGACTCAGCTTCGCCATAGTTTCCCTATGCTTTTCTGTTTGATTTGTATTTTGACTGATTTATGGTAAATAAATCGTTGTCTTACCTGCACACTGCCTCCGGAGTTCCGTCTGCATCCTGGGAAAACGATCCGCGCTTTAACATGCGACCCCGTCGTGACATAAAGATGTTTCATAGCAAGTCCTGTAACACATTTAGACATTTGCTAGTAGTAGGGGTGTAACAATTTGTTTTAACAATGATTCGACACGATATTTGTGGTTGCCGATACAATTCAGGGACGACATTTTTTAGAACTATATGGATTCAGTAACTTTTTAGCAAAAATAATAACCCATGTGACTGTGCAATAAATAGTGGATACTATATAGTTCCTATGTTTCTGTTATTTCTTGTAAGGGAATTATGTATACATGAATTATGGGGACTACAAATAATGGCCAATGCATTCACGTCTTATATGAATAAAGTGCAACCTGTCTTGAAACCGCATGGCTGCAGTAGTTGTGACCCCAAGATGCAGGAACCAGGAGAACGTCGAGCAGGTAAGAGTATTTTAATACTCAAAATAGGGAGAAGCAGTCATGCATACAAAGGTTCTAAACATAGTCAATTCTCAAGCGCTGAGGAACAGGCGAGGCAGGCATAAATAGCCGCCTGATTGGCAACTGCAACCAGGTGTGCCAGGCTGCCAATTAGGGACAGGTGAGGGAAACGAGCGCTCAGGGAGAAAGGCAGGAAGGGGAACAAAAATAAGAGCGCCGTCAGGAAACAAACACCAAAGAAGGAACCACCACCAGAAGTGAAGTGACAGATTGTCACAGAACCAACCCTTTAGGTTGAAATAACAAAAGGAAACCTTTTCTGCTCACATTTGCAACATTTATGCAATTTCCAATAAAAGTACAGCGACCAACATTTTAACAGTAGATTTACCTGCGAAATAAAGTCACCTGTATCTTTTTTCCGCCCTAACGTCGCAGATGATGGACAGCCTCCAAGGTGTGCGGAAGCTTTAGGGTTGTACTATTTGCCTTAACTTTAACTTTTAACTTAAAACGGTACTATACTGCTTCTGGAAAATACCGGTACTTTTCAGTGGCGGTACAGTACCGAATGTGATTAATTAGTATCGCAGTACTATACTAATACCAGTATACCATACAACCCTATTATAAACACTGAAGCGACCACTCTCCAAGAGATGCTTAGCTCTTGCTCTTGTTAGCCGTGAGCTAGCAGGTCTAGATCTAAGCCCCTTGCTTGTTGCACAACAGCCATCTTAGCTAGGTTGACAGCAGCTTTTTTTTCACTTCCGAGAAGAAGTGACTTGATCCAAACAATTACAGGTTATATTCTCCTATATCAGATTTTTCCATTTTCCTGTGAGTCTGTACATTGGCGTCCGTCTGAAAGTTTGATATCTGTCTGCTAATAACGTGTGCTAGCTTAAAGTGTACATGTTGGTTGACTTTAGCTTCAATCCAAAATACTTATCAGACCTATAAGATGTGATACTCACGTTGCTGGTACTTGTAGAGTAGTTACATTACCCAGAAGTATTGGCGGTAGGTAAGAAGTAGAGACAATAGTAATTAACAGAGATACAAGCGAGTATGAGTGTTGTGCTGAGTTGTAAATAAAGAGTTCCTGAATTGCTACGGTGAGGGTAGACAGCTACTGTTTGCTGATTCGTTGAAAGTTGAGAGAAAGTGCACGTTGACGAAATGTCATGCTGTGCTGCAGAGATGATCAGAGGGTGTGGCCATCAAATACGCAGAGCTAACTAGCATGTGGCTAATTTGAAGCTGCCTGTCCGCCTCCGTCACCGGTCCCTCCAGGTGAGAAGCTGTAAATATTATGGAAGAAAGCACAAAACATTTCCTATCCTTGCAAGTTTTGGTATTACTAGCCGCTATACAGAGTAAATACAAAATATTCTAGCATGAAAAAATAAGTAGCCACCATTGACAGACGGCTGCTAACACAGGTTAGACTGCACTTGGATGTAATCATATTAATTCAATTCCGACAACTGTTGTTTGTCATTTAATATAGATCTAAAATAAGTAATTGATTAAAAAATATGTCAATTGACATGAGGCTATGGAGCTTTTTCAAAAATGTATGAAAAATGGAAAAAGATGAGGGAAAAATATATTTTTTGTTTTAATATGGCTTCTGTAGGAGGACAAACTTGACACAAACCATCCTAATTGTTATAAATCACACTGTTTGTATTAAACATGCTTCAGTGATTAGACTATTTGGCGAGCGACATTTTGTCCTACTAATTTTGGCGGTCCTTGAACTCACCATAGTTTGTTTACATGCCACAGAAAGACATGTTTTATGCCACTCCTTCTTTGTCTCATTTTGTCCACCAAACTTTTAATGTTGTGCGTGAATGCACAAAAGTGAGCTTTGTTGATGTTATTGACTTGTTGGAGTGCTAATCAGGCATATTTGGTCAGTGCATGACTGCAAGCTAATCAATATACATATTGCATCATTATGCCTCGTTTGTAGGTATATTTGAGCTCATTTAAATTTCTTTTAAGTCCTCTTAATTCAATTTATATTTGCATGTCTTATGACACATTATCTGTATTTAATATTAGCTGCATTTCCAGAGCACAGCAAACATTACCCAGCTTGCAAAGATCCATTAGAAGAAGACGGAAGACATTTCCTTTAACTTGGACACACACATCTATACCTTTGGTAGTTCTAAGCCAGTAATTTCCAGGAGTTATCTCACCTTCTGAGAAGGTTCCATTTTACTAATGATTTTAAATGTTGTAAAAATGTGTACAATAAATATTACATTTCAACATTTCTCTCTACAAAGATTTGTGTCCGCCTGCGACACATAGTCATTTTGATAGTAGGCTAATATAGACACTTACATAATATGTTGTCTTCATTATAACACTTATACAAGGCTTTTAATTTTTTGCGGCTCCAGACAGATTATTTTATTTTTATTTTTGGTCCAATATGGCTCTTTCAACATATTTGGTTGCCGACCCCTGGGCTAGGATAATATGAAGCACAGAGAAACTTATTGGAAAGGTAGGGTACATGTTTACATATTCATTTGTGAGAGCGCAGAGCAAAATAATATATGTTTTACTCATTTAAAAAAAAAAAACTTGGATAAGCACACACACATGAATCTTTATTAGTGCTCTTATAGGATCAATATACAAACTAGACAGAGATGTGTAGGCTTATTCTAGTTTGCTGATCAATACTCCTGAGTCTTATTAGAAGCATTGCTTGCAGCAAGACCCCCACACTTTGCATAGAACGACAGGCTGAATTCAGGTAAAATGTATTTCATAACAGAAGAAGGCAAGTGCAGCCAGGGAGAGCACAAGACACAAAACATCTAAGACAGTGGTTCTTAACCTGGGTTCGATCGAACCCTAGGGGTTCGGTGAGTCGGCCTCAGGGGTTCGGCGGAGGTCAAAACACACCCGACTCATCGTGTAAATACAAACTTCTCCCTATCGGCGTATTACGGATACGGCAACAGCTGACTGATTTGCAGGTGTGTAATTTGTTGTGAGTTTCAGTTTATGGACTGTGTTGGTTTTGTTGTTTGAACAAGGTGATGTTCATGCACGGTTCATTTTATGCACCAGTAAAAAAAAAACAGGGTAACACTTTAGTATGGGGAACATATTCACCATTAATTAGTTGTTTGTTAACATGCAAATTAGTAACATATTGGCTCTTAAAGGCCTACTGAAATGAATTTTTTTTATTTAAACGGGGATAGCAGATCCATTCTATGTGTCATACTTGATCATTTCGCGATATTGCCATATTTTTGCTGAGAGGATTTAGTAGAGAACATCGACGATAAAGTTTGTAACTTTTGGTCGCTGATAAAAAAAAGCCTTGCCTGTACCGGAAGTAGCGTGACGTCACAGGTTGAAAGGCTCCTCACATTTCCCCATAGTTTACACCAGCAGCAAGAGCGATTCGGACCGAGAAAGCGACAATTACCCCATTAATTTGAGCGAGGATGAAAGATTTGTGGATGAGGTACGTGAGAGTGAAGGACTAGAGTGCAGTGCAGGACATATCTTTTTTCGCTCTGACTGTAACTTAGGTACAAGGGCTCATTGGATTCCACACTTTGTCCTTTTTCTATTGTGGATCACGGATTTGTATTTTAAACCACCTCGGATACTATATAATGATAAATGATAAATGGGTTATACTTGTATAGCGCTTTTCTACCTTCAAGGTACTCAAAGCGCTTTTGTCAGTATTTCCACATTCACCCATTCACACACACTTTCACACACTGATGGAGGGAGCTGCCATGCAAGGCGCTAACCAGCACCCATCACGAGCAAGGGTGAAGTGTCTTGCCCAAGGACACAACGGACGTGACTAGGATGGTAGATGGTGGGGATTGAACCCCAGTAACCAGCAACCCTCCGATTGCTGGCACAGCCACTCTACCAACTTCGCCTCTTGAAAATTAGAGTCGAGAACACGAAATGGACATTCACAGTGACTTTTATCTCCACGACAATACATCGGCGAAGCACTTTAGCTACGGAGCTAACGTGATAGCATCGGGCTTAACTGCAGATAGAAACAAAAGAAATAAACCCCTGACTGGAAGGATAGACAGAAAACTATTAAACCATGGACCTGTAACTACACGGTTAATGCTTTCCAGCCTGGCGAGGCTTAACAATGCTGTTGCTAACGACGCCATTGAAGCTAACTTAGCTACGGGACCTCACAGAGCTATGCTAAAAACATTAGCGCTCCACCTACGCCAGCCAGCCCTCATCTGCTCATCAACACCCGTGCTCACCTGCATTCCAGCGATCGACGGAGCGACAAAGGACTTCACCCGATCATTGATGCGGTCGGCGGCTAGCGTCGGATAGCGCATCTGCTATCCAAGTCAAAGTCCTCCTGGTTGTGTTGCTGCAGCCAGCCGCTAATACACCGATCCCACCTACAGCTTTCTTCTTTGCAGTCTTCATTGTTCATTAAACAAATTGCAAAAGATTCACCAACACAGATGTCCAGAATACTGTGGAATTTTGCGATGAAAACAGAGCTGTTTGTATTGGGATACAATGTGTCCCAATACTTCCGCTTCAACCATTGACGTCACGCACAAACGTCATCATACGTAGACGTTTTCAACCAGAAGTTTCCCGGGAAATTTAAAATTGCACTTTATAAGTTAACCCGGCCATATTGGCATGTGTTGCAATGTTAAGATTTCATCATTGATATATAAACTATCAGACTGTGTGGTCGGTAGTAGTGGGTTTCAGTAGGCCTTTAATTAGTCTTAACCCTAACCCTCTAACCCTAATTGTAGCTCCTTTCGGTACACGGCAACACAGGAAAGTTATTTTTTGTAAAACGGGCGTTTATTGACTCCTCCTTCTTGCTGTATACACCATCCACGCCAACGCGCCAACGCGCCAACACGCCGTGAGAACTTACACAATACAGTACAATACAGTACATCAGACTTTAATTTCACATCAATAAACACTCAGAAAGAAATTAAATTACAAAAATACAATACCTCGTTGGCTGCTTGTAACGAAAAGAGGTTGTAATAATCACTTGCTTTTTGTATTGGATACAATACTTCCGTTTCAACCATTGACGTCACGCGCATACGTCATCATACATAGACGTTTTCAACCGGAAGTTTCGCTGGAAATTTAAAATTGCCCTTTATAAGTTAACCCAGCCGTATTGGCATGTGTTGCAATGTTAAGATTTCATCATTGATATATAAACTATCAGACTGCGTGGTCGGTAGTAGTGGGTTTCAGTAGGCCTTTAACTAGTCATTATTAAGTACTTATTAATGCCTTATTCGGCATGGCCTTATTATAACCCTAACCCTCTAACCCTGACCCTAACCCTAACCAAATAACTCTAAATTAAGTCTGTATTACTTAGAATATGTTCCCCTAGTGTCCAAATAACTCTAAATTAAGTTTTTGTTACTTAGAACATGTTCCCCGAGCGTCCAAATAACTTTAAATTAAGTCTTTGTTACTTACAATATGTTCCCCTAGTGTCCAAATAACTCTAAATGAAGTCTTTGTTACTTAGAATATGTTCTCGATACTAAAGTGTTGCCAAAAACATATAACTTTGTCTTGAATTTGAAAAAAATATATATATATATTTTTCACTAAAGAAGGGTTTGGTGAATGCGCATATGACACCGTTTGGGTTCGGTACCTCCAACAAGGTTAAGAACCACTGATCTAAGAACATAAATACACTTTGTTTCAGTGAAGCAGCACTCACTATGAACATTCTACAAAGTACAATGATCCAGCCTTGTACACTGGGCAGGGTTGGCATATTTTGGAGCCTGATTGGCAACCAGGCACAGGTGTGGGAGTCGGCGTTCAGAGGTTGCCAGAGGGGATAAAACACAAACACTGTCATGACTACAATTCATGATGCCGATCACATGCATTAACTACATTTTGAAATGTGTTTATGCTGAGTGCTATTGACAATTTCAACACAACTTTTTAAATAACACGGTATTCTCCTGTGTTACATGCAATTGTTTGGTCAAAATAAAGATAGTATTACACAATAACCACGGTCCACTGCACATTTTAATCATTTGGTTTAAGCCCTCCTGCGTCAAAGCAATTATTTCCAAAATGTGTAAACAATAACACATTTTAAAAAAAGGATTTTGTGAATATAAAACATTGAGCTAACCACTCTAGTATCCATCATATACTGATACTACCGTTGGTATCGTCACTCTGGCTGTATGGATCGATCTGCCCTTCTACACGTATGCCAGTGGCCACAACAGAGCACCGTTATATTATCATCTCTCCAGACTCTTATTTATCTACTTGTTAATTTCCTGTTAATAGCTGCTCACTTTCTGCTGTAGCACACTTTCTTCTACACTTCTTACAGTTGATGTTATGATCCGTTGCCCGGATCATAGTTTATTTACGTTTTGATTCACTTGTTGTTTATGTTCTGTTTCAGCACCCCTGTTTTGTGTCTCCTTGGTTGCTGTGGTTATTCATTGTGTTCACCTGCCTCTGATTAGTGTTCGGGACGTTCACCTGTTCCCGGGCACTAATCAGAGAGCTATTTGGTCCTGCCTTTTTGCCTCAATCACGTAGTACTTACAAGCAGACACAGTGTGTAGACAGAAAAGGGAGAACGGATGCATTTTTGGCCTAAAAACTAAAGATAAAGCTGGAGTTATAACACTGAAACGCTCTCAGGAAGAGGTGCTTTAAAACATGGCTAGCTACCTAGCGGCTAAAGTTCAGCCGCAGTCTGCAGTGTTTTAGCTACTTCTAAGTCACTAATCCTCGCCACCATGGCGACAAATAAAGTACGTTTTTTACAAGTATCATCCATGCAGGACGAGGAATAGCTAAACATGCTTCACTACACACCGTAGCTCACCGGCGTCAAAATGTAAACAAACGCCAGGGGTGGATCTACACCTGACATCCACTGTAATGATACCAAAGTACAGGAGCGTATCTAGTCAATACTACTATGATTACGTCGATATTTTTTAGCATCACAACATCTTCTTTCGTTTAAAAAAATGTTTATATTATGTTTATAAACTCACGAAATATGTCCCTGGACACATGATGACTTTGAATATGACCAATGTATGATCCTGTAACTACTTGGTATCGGATTGATACCTAAATGTGTGGTATCATACAAAACTAATGTAAAGTATCAAACAACAGAAGAATAAGTGATTATTAAATTTTAACAGAAGTGTAGATAGAACATGTTAAAAGAGAAAGCAAGCAGATATTAACAGTAAATTAACAAGTAGTTTAATAATTCATTTTCTACCGCTTGTCCTTAATAATTTTAACTAAATAATAGAATGATGAATGACACAGTATGTTACTGCATACGTCAGCAGCTAAATTAGGAACCTTTGTTTGTTTATTTACTAATAAAAGACAAGTTGTCTTGTATGTTCACTATTTTTTTTAAGGACAAAGTTGCAATAAGAAACATATGTTTAATGTACCCTAAGATTTTTTTGTTCAAATAATGCCATTTTTTGTGGTGCCCTTTATCTAGAAAAGTATCGACACGTACCGAAAAGTCTCAAAATAATTTTGGTACCGGTATCGGGACAACACTAGTCTGGATCATAGTTTTTCCAAAAGTAATAATTGTTGGCTCTCGCAAAGTCTGCTTGATTAGCATTGTTGTTGATGGGGAAGGGATCTCTGGTTCCTAACTCTACGTCACGGATCACGTGACTGGCTCGCTCATTAACTCTCCTAGTGGCTCAGGAATCTCAGTGAGATTGATACTATTTTGATCATATCTATTTCTACGCACACTGGGGAAGTCTTTTGGTGTCATAAGATGTAAGTGAGAATAGATGCTTGTTTTTCCACCCAACTGGCATAGTACTTTAATATCAGGTATTTCTTATCATTGTTTCATAATACAATATTGTTTTATCCGACAGGTGTAATGAGACATTTTTACCCCCAGGATGGAGCCATTTCCAGTGGTTATCAGCATGGATATTGTATCCCATGTATTCAGTATTTGCACATCAGCCTGCACAGGGGAGCGGCTTAAAAGTGGCCTGTGCTGGAAATGTAGATAGAGCAGAGACGGTATGACAACAGCTGAGAACACAGAAATTGGCAGACCAAAGCCCCTTTGAGAGAGCAGCATGCGACATGAGCGACTGGGCAGATGTGGTATTCATCACATTGTACTTTGCTATCAAAGAACAAATATTACATGGGTATATCATAAAAACATATTGAAATGCTAATGTTGCCCCGCAGACCACTTGTCACTGGAAGCATTTGTTTACCATACACAATATAACGCCATTACACTTTCCAACATGGAATAACTACAGCGTCGTATATCTCTCAGAGGGTTGATGGTGTTTTTACAGAGCCGGGGCGCCCTAGGGCAGTAAAGTTGAATTTCAGTGGCTAATGCAATTCCCCCTCTCGTTACTGTGTCACAGTAAAAGCCTGTATGAGGGGGGTTTAAAGTTGTCACATGAAAAGTGTACACGCATGACTGTATACAAAATATTGCACACCTTTTCATATTTAGTTCTTTAATATCCAGGTGCGGCCCCGGAATGACACTTCCATGTTCAGTTCAAAACTTTGGAGACAAATACACTATATTGCCAAAAGTATATGGCCACCTGCCTTGACTCACATATGAACTTGAAGTGCCATCCCATTCCTAACCCATAGGGTTCAATATGATGTGGGTCCACCTTTTGCAGCTATTACAACTTCAACTCTTCTGGGAAGGCTGTCCACAAAGTTGAGGAGTGTGTTTATAGGAATTTTCAACCATTCTTTCAAAAGCGCATTGGTGAGGTCACACACTGATGTTGGCCGAGAAGGCCTGGCTCTCAGTCTTTGTTCTAATTCATCCCAAAGGTGTTCTATCGGGTTCAGGTCAGGACTCTGTGCAGGCCTGTCAAATTCATCCACACTTAGACTTAGACTTAGACAAACTTTAATGATCCACAATGGAAATTGTTCCACACAGTAGCTCAGTTACAATGATGGAAAGTGTAAGGATGGAAAGGTATAAATAGACTAAATATAGTGATATAAAATATAACACATATACGTAATATTTACATAATATATGTACAGTGTATTATATATACTGATATTATATTATGTCTATATCATATATACAATATATAACAAATACCATGCACAATATTACAGTATATGTGACTGCTGCAGCATAAAATAGAGAGTAAATCCAGCAGAAAATTGAAAATAGACATTAAAAACAAAGAGGAGTTGCTAACATATCAGGTGTCAGGTAATAGACAGATATCATCTATTGCTGTATGGCGAGTGATTATACAGCTGGATGGAGTGCGGAATGAAGGAGTTCTTGAATCGAACACTGTGGGAACGAAGCTGAAGGAGCCTGTTGGAGTATGAACTCCGATGTCCCTCAATTGTCTGGTAGAGTGGGTGGGCAGGATTGTCCATGATGGCGAGCAGTTTGTCAAGTGTCCTCCTGTCCCTCACTGACACAAACGCCTCCAACTGCGTGCCAATAGTTTGGCCGGCTTTCCGGATCAGTTTGTCAATCCGGTTTGAGTCCCTTTTGCTGGTGCTGCTCCCCCAACAAACCACTGCAAAGTACAGGGCACTGGCCACAACAGACTGATAAAAGATCTCCAACAGCTTGCTGCACACATTAAAGGACCTGAGCTTCCTCAGGAAAAAGAGTCTGCTCAGGCCCTTCTTGTAAACAGCTTTGCAGTTGTCCTTCCAGTCCAGTCTGCTGTTCAAGTGGACTCCCAAGTACTTGTACTGCCCCACTACCTTTGAGACACTTGTGATTTAGGGCTATATAAATAAACATTGGTTGATTGATTGATACTGCCACCACCCGGCTCTGGATGTTGATGGGCTCCACCGGGGTCATTCTCTTCCTGAAGTCGATGACCAGCTCCTTGGTCTTGTCCACATTAAGGGCCAGATGGTTCGCCTGAAACCACTCCACAAAGTCAGCGATCAGTGTCCTGTACACCAATTCCTGTCCCAGTCTGTCACCCTCCCAGCACCAGAGTCTGTCATCCATGTATTTATGGACTTTGCTTTGTCCACTGGTGCACAGTCATGTTGGGAGAAGAAGGGGCCCGCTCCAAACTGTTCCCACAAGGTTGGGAGCATGGAATTGTCCAAAATGTTTTGGTATCCTGATTTATTCAAAGTTCCTTTCACTGGAACTAAGGGGCCAAGCCCAACTCCTGAAAAACAACCCCACACCATAATTCCTCCTCCACCTAATTTCACCCTCGGCACAATGCAGTTCGAAATGAACTGTTCTCCTGGCAACCTCCAAACCCAGACTCGTCCATCAGATTGCCAGATGGAAAAGCGTGATTCATCACTCCAGAGAAGGCGTATCCACTGCTCTAGAGTCCAATGGTGACCTGCTTTACACCACTGCATCCAACGCTTTGCATTGGACTTGGTGATGTATGGCTTAGATGCAGCTGCACGGCCATGGAAACTAATTCCATGAACCTCTCTGCGTACTGTATGTGGGCTAATTAGAAGGTCACATGACGTTTGGAGCTCTGTAGCAACTGACTGTGCAGAAAGTCGGCGACCTCTTTGCACTATGCACTTCAGCGTCCGCTGACCCCTCTCTGTCAGTTTACGTGGCCTACCACTTTGTGGCTGAGTTGCTGTTGTTCCCAAACTCTTCCATTTTCTTATATTAAAGCAGACAGTTGTGACAGTTTGGCAATATAATTTATATATGTGGCTTATAGTCCCATGCGGCCAAAATATGGAAACAAAATAATTTGTTCTAAAAGTGAGTGGCCGTGGTTTATATTCCGGTGCGCTCTATAATCCGGAAATACGGTGATAGTGAAGGGAAAAGTTTGCCCCACTGTTCTTAGCTTCATGGAAATGTGACCTTCAAAACTATATAGTTGAATCTCCCTGCACTATATATTCATACCAATGGTTGATATTTCATATTACAAACAAGAGATAAAGGTGATTAAATTACATTTGGAAAATTAATTGTCTTCATAGAATGGAAGTGTTCTATGCGGTTTAGATCCAAATTCACTTTTACTGACTTTATCGTAAAGGGTACCAATTATGCATAACCAACTTTTCTTACCTATTGGTACCTGTTTTTGGGATCTGCATAAATCCTGATAATTTGTAATCAAATCATATTCATAAAAAATGTTGCCTTCCTTCATACAAACTAGGGATGTGCGTATCGATCCTGTGGTATCGATATATCGATACTCACACGCTACTCATTTGGCATCACTTTTCTGAAAAAAGTATTGATATAAACCAAAAAACGGCGTGTGGGGGGGGGCAAGCATCACTTTCAGATGTTTTTGATGACTTACTTAACTTACTATGTGCTGGGACACCCCTGTACCTGGCAGAGTATAGAGCTGGCCCAGTCACGTGACAGGAGACAGCGAATGAGCGTCGTCAACGTGCAACACACACACAGCCAGCCGACAGCGATGCAGCCAGGCATATCCAGTGTTGTCCAATTGTTGACTTAAAACAGGCATTGTTTTTTTTATTTTTAGTAATGTTTACTGAATATTTTTGTTTAAATGATTATCCTAAATTCAAATAATTTCCACACAGGGGAATTTACTGTTAGTTGAAAATTGCTTGAGTATTTAAAACAAGATAAGAAAGAGATACAATTTGGAGATTCTTCATCTTTGCATTACAGTTTTATTTTTTTCCAAGAAAATCTTGAATATATGATTGAATGTGATTTTGGTTTTAATCTGTAACATGATTTCTTACATTTCGAAAACATTAGCCTATTTCATATTTCATTAATTGCTAATTATATCACAAACTTTAAAAAATAACTGCAGCTTCTTGCAATTCGGATTTGACTGTTAATTGGAAAGCCCTAATATTTAATTATTATTATATATAATATATAGTTATTATTATATATAATATTTAATTTATTTTTCATATTTATGTTATTTATTTTAATTTTACTTTTATTATATATTGACCATAATACATGTGGTATAAATGGTCTGTATTTGTCTTGTGATTTGTCTTAAATAATAACAATAGTAATAATATTTTTGACTGACAAAAAATTGCCAATAAGAAATTATTGGTATCGGTATCGGTATCGATGAAAATGCAAGATAAAAGTATCGGTATCGTATCGAATCCTAAAAGTGTGGTATCGCCCATCCCTAAAACAAGCTGTTTGGAATTTGCCCAATGTATGATTTGTTTCCCAGTGGTGACATAGTTGATATCTCCATATATGGTAGAGATTTACTGGAAGAGCTTTGCGGGTGTACCGAGCTCCTTCTTTTTGTCTATCCTCTTGTTATGGGGGCAGACTGATACATGGACATGCATCATCCGTTGTTGCCATTTCGGATAAAATGTAGTGCATAGATCGAAGTGGAGGCTTGTAAATAAGACTGCCCACAAAACGAAGTATCTTAAAGAGACTGTCTGTAAACATAATCTATGCAAACTTGTGACCTTTAAGCCATTTATGGGTGTTTTTTGAAGTGTGCTTTGGGTCAGTGTCCTACCTCTAACGAAGACCCAGCTTTCTGTCATTGTCTAGGCTCTACATTGCGCCCCAGAATTATTTGGTAGTCTTAAGATTCCATGAAGCCCCACAGTCAAGGCAACCCAAAACATCAATGAACCTCAATCATTTTTGATTCCGGGACCGTTTTCTTTTCTGTGAAGGCCTAATTTGGCAGTACAGTGATGTGTTTTTACCAAAACGCTCTACCTTGGTCTCATCTGTCAACAGGACATTCTCCCAAAAGCATGTTGGCTTTTTTCTTCATCATTCTTTCATCAATTTTAATTTCCCCTCGGGGATTAATAAAGTATTTCTGATTGTGATTCTAATTTCAGATAAGTATTGGCAATCTCCACCCTGGCTTTTGTATGTGCTTGTGTAAGCAGTTGGGTCTTCCAGTGGTCTTGTACCATAGCGTTCTTCTTCATTCAAATGGCGACCGATTGTCCAAGCTTAAACTGTGCTCTGCATCTGCAGGTGAGCTTGAACTTTACAGGTGGATCGAAGGTCTTTATTCACACTTATTTGTTGCAATTTTTCATACATTTTCTCTTCCGTCCACGTCAATGGAGTTTGGCTACAGTGCCAGGGGCTGTGAACTTCTCGATTATGTTGCGCATAGTAGACACAGGGTGGCACAGGGGTTGGTACGTGTGCCTCACAATACAAAGGTCCTGTGTTCAATCCTGGGCTCGGGATCTTTCCTTTTGGAGTTTGCATGTTCTCCCCGTGACTGCGTGGGTTCCCTCCGGGTACTCCGGCTTACTCCCACCTCCAAAAACATGCACCTGGGGATAGGTTGATTGGCAACACTAAATTGGCCGTAGTGTGTGAATGTGAGTGTGAATGTTGTCTGTCTATCTGTGTTCGCCCTGCAATGAAGTGGGGACTTGTCCAGGGTGTACACCGCCTTCCACCCGATTGTAGCTGAGATAGGCTCCAGCACCCCCCGCAACGCCGTAAGGAAATAGCAGTAGAAAATGGATAGCAGTAGAAAATGGATGGATGGATGGATAGTAGACACAGGAACATTCCGATTCCTGGAAATAAACTTGATCACATTTCTCAGCTTGTTTGTGTTTTTTTTAAATACAATTAAAATAAATTAACAAGTAAGCATTTGTAATTGCTACAATTTTCTGGGATTATCTGACAGAAACGCAGGAATGCCAATGTTTTTGTCCATTATTGTATGTTGTTGTGTTCATTTTAGTTACATTTTCAGTTCCATAATCTATAATAACAATCTCAAAGTGTCACGTCTCCCATTGGGACTCGGAATTGGATCGGAATCAGAGGCCAAAAATATGGATTGGGATGTTCCTAAATTTGTGTTTAACTTCATTAGATATTTTAATATATGTGGTGTTTGCCACAACTGGACCAGGACGGCGATAGAAAGAAGAAATACGTTAACAGAGAGGAACTAGCGGGAACGAGAGAGCGACAACAACAAAACCACATGAACAGATAGCTACATACATAGTGCTAATATTCATAACAAACGAGTAATGGTAACAGTAATAACACTGTACTGAAAGTACCACATTATAATATCATTCATAGTAGGAATGTGAATCGGATTCTTTGATGATTCGATTTTCAATTTAACACGGTTCTTGCAATATATCATTTGGTGTATGAATTAAAACCAATTTAAAAATGGTTACAGGTTATATAAATTGCTCTTGGGGGCTGACATACAATATATGTGCAGCGAGTATCGTATTTTCCGGACCATAGGGCGCACCGGATTATAAGGCGCACTGCAGATGAACGGGTCTAGTCAGGTCTATTTTCATATATAAGGCGCATCGGATTAAAAGGCGCATTAAAAGGGTCATGTTATGATTTTTTTTAACATTTTAAAAACTTAATTGTGGTCTACATAACATGTGATGGTGGTTATTTGGTCAAAATGTTGCATAGATTATGTTTTACAGATCATCTTCAAGTCGCTTTCTGACAGTCGCTTCCGAATGCGCCGTTTTGTGGGCGGTCTTATTTACGTGGCTCACCTTCGGCAGCGTCTTTTCCCGTCATCTTTGTTGTAGCAGTATAGCGTGCAAGGACGGGCGTGGAAGAAGTGTCAAAAGAAGGAGCTAACTGTTTAATGACATTCAGACTTGACTTAAATTAACAACGGAGCAGCATCTCCTCATCCGTGGCTCACTAGTACAACAACAACGCTGCAAATGTGTCCCATGAAAAACCGGAACTCTCTAATAACTAAAGTTCCGTGGGTGAATTATGTAAACCCGTTCCACCAGTAGTTTTTAGCGCTTCCATAGCGAGATATAACTTAGAATTTACGCTACTTTATTTTAGAAATGGCAACAACGGAGGATGAATGCCACATAATCAATCAATCAATCAATCAATGTTTATTTATATAGCCCTAAATCACAAGTGTCTCAAAGGGCTGTACAAGCCACAACGCCATCCTCGGTACAGAGCCCACATACGGGCAAGGAAAACTCACCCCAGTGGGACGTCAATGTGAATGACTATGAGAAACCTTGGAGAGGACCGCATATGTGGGGTAACACCCCCCCCCCCCCCCCCCCCCCCCCCCCCAGGGGAGACCGAAAGCAATGGATGTCGAGTGGGTCTGACATAATATTGTGAAAGTCCAACACATCAGCGAAAGTCCAGTCCATAGTGGGGCCAGCAGGAACCATCCCGAGCGGAGACGGGTCAGCAGCGTAGAGATGTCCCCATCTGATGGACAGGCTAGCGGTCCACCCCGGGTTGGGAGCAGGGTAGAAAAGAAAAGAAAAGGAACGGCAGATCAACTGGTCTAAAAAGGGAGTCTATTTAAAGGCTAGAGTATACAAATTAGTTTTAAGATGAGACTTAAATGCTTCTACTGAGGTAGCATCTCTAACTTTTACCGGGAGGGCATTCCATAGTATTGGAGCCCGAATAGAAAACGCTCTATAGCTCGCAGACTTTTTTTGGGCTGTGGGAATCACTAATAAGCCGGAGTTGTTTGAACGCAGATTTCTTGCCGGGACATAAGGTACAATACAATCGGCAAGATAGGCAGGAGCTTGACCGTGTAGTATTTTATACGTAAGTAGTAAAACCTTAAAGTCGCATCTTAGGTGCACAGGAAGCCAGTGCAAGTGAGCAAGTATAGGCGTAATATGATCAAACTTTCTTGTTTTTGTCAAAAGTCTAGCAGCCGCATTTTGTACCATCTGTAATCTTTTAATGCTAGACATAGGGAGGCCCGAAAATAAAACGTTACAGTAATCGAGACGAGATGTAACGAACGCATGGATAATGATCTCAGCATCGCTTGTGGACAAAATGGAACGAATCTTAGCGATATTACGGAGATGAAAGAAGGCCGTTTTAGTAACACTCTTAATGTGTGACTCAAACGAGAGAGTTGGGTCGAAGATAATACCCAGATTCTTTACTGAGTCGCCTTGTTTAATTGTTTGGTTGTCAAATGTTAAGGTGGTATTATTAAATAGATGTCGGTGTTGAGCAGGACCGATAATCAGCATTTCCGTTTTATTAGCGTTGAGTTGCAAAAAGTTAGCGGACATCCATTGTTTAATTTCATTAAGACACGCCCCCAGCTGACTACAATCCGGCGTGTTGGTCAGCTTTAGGGGCATGTAGAGTTGAGTGTCATCAGCATAACAGTGAAAGCTAACACCGTATTTGCGTATGATGTCACCTAGCGGCAGCATGTAAATACTAAAGAGTGCAGGGCCAAGAACCGAACCCTGGGGAACTCCGCACGTTACCTTAACATAGTCCGAGGTCACATTGTTATGGGAGACACACTGCATCCTGTCAGTAAGATATGAGTTAAACCAAGACAAGGCTAAGTCTGACATCCCAATACGCGTTTTGATACGCTCTAATAAAATATTATGATTAACAGTATCGAAAGCGGCGCTAAGATCAAGAAGCAGCAACATAGATGAAGCATCAGAATCCATCGTTAGCAATAGATCATTAGTCATTTTTGCGAGGGCTGTCTCCGTAGAGTGATTTGCCCTCAAACCGGATTGAAAAGGTTCACAGAGATTGTTAGTCACTAAGTGTTCATTTAGCTGCTGTGCAACAATTTTTTCGAGGATTTTCGAGATAAACGGAAGGTGGGACACCGGCCGGTAGTTTACCATGAGGTCAAGATCGAGGTTAGGTCTTTTGAGTAGAGGATGAATAACCGCTTTTTTGAATCCTAGGGGAACAGTGCCAGAGGAAAGTGATAAGTTTATAATTTTTAACACTGATGGACCTAATAATACAAAAAGCTCCTTGATAAGTTTCCCAGGAATTGGGTCAAGTAAACATGTTGTTTTTTTTGTCCCATTTACACATTTTAACAATTCCTCCAATGTTATTTCATCAAAGAGAGAGAAACTATTTTGGAGGGCAGTGTCCGTCGTATATACAGTCGTATTTATGTTAATAGAACCCAGTTGTAGCTGAGATGCATTGTCTTTAATCTCTTTTCTAATGACTTCAATTTTCTTATTAAAGAAATTCATAAAGTCACCTGCTGAGTGGGTGGAGCTACTGGGAGGAGTCCCTTGTTGGGTTAGCGATGCTACTGTACTAAACAAAAATTTAGGATCATTTTTGTTGAGGTGGATGAGATTTGAGTAATATTTAGCTTTAGCTGAGGTAAGCATGCGTTTATAAGTTATTAAACTATCACACCATGCTTGATGGAAAACCTCAAGTTTAGTCGTACGCCATTTGCGTTCCAGCTTTCTACATGATCATTTCTGGGCTTTAGTTTCTTCTGTAAACCATGGGGTATGCCTTTTGGGGGCCCTTTTTAGCTTTAGCGGTGCTACACTATCAATGGTGTCGCGCAGGGCGTCGTTAAAGTTGTTAGTGAGGTTATCAATAGAGCCCACATAATTTGGGAATGGTGCCATTACCGAAAGCAGTAGGTCAGTAAGAGTCGTCGTTGTGGCAGCATTAATGTTGCGGCTGCTATAGTAGTTATTATTATTATTATTAGTTTGTTGACAATGAGTCAGAACTTCGAATTTTATAAGGTAATGATCGGACATTACTTTCGTGTACGGGAGTATCGTAACTTTAGAGGTGGTGACACCCCTGACAAGCACTAGAACTATCGTATTACCGTTGCGATGCGTGGGTTCATTTATTATTTGTGTAAGACCACAGCTATCAATTATAGTCTGGAGCGCCACGCATGGAGGGTCCGATGGGGTATTCATATGGATATTAAAGTCCCCCATTATGATTATATTGTCGGCGTGCGTCACTAGATTAGCAACAAACTCTGAGAATTCACTGATGAAGTCCGAATAGGGCCCAGGGGGGCGGTAGATAACAGCCAGGTGGAGAGGCAGCGGTGTGACAAATCTCAAAGTGAGCACCTCAAACGAGTTATATTTATTATTTAGGTTAGGTGTAAAATTATAGTTTTCATTGTATGTTAGTGCGACACCCCCTCCCCTTTTAAGAGGACGGGCAACATGTGCATTGGTATAGTTAGGAGGAGATGCCTCATTTAGCGCAAAAAAATCGTCTGGTTTGAGCCAGGTCTCGGCGAGACCAACGACGTCAAGTTTGTTGTATCTAATGACCTCATTAACTAAAACGTTTTGGAAGATAATGATCTTATGTTTAAAAAGCCCATATTATAGGTAGTGGGCTGTTTTGAGGATTGTTTGTTGAAATTATCCGAAGTAGCAATATTAATAATGTTGCGTTTATTATGCGTAGTGCACTTTAAATAGTTTCGACCATATCTAGGAATTGATACGACGGGAATTGTCCGATTGTTTGCTAGATGTTGCGATAACTGAACGCATCATAGTTAGCCCCCTTAGTAGATTGCATGTCTGCCTCTGACACGGTCACAAAAGAAAAAACATTATGTGAGTTGTGTTTTATTCTAAGAGAATTGCTATGTGTGCAGGGATTATCCAGCCTGGCGCCGGCTAATTCTAGTTTAAATGGCTTCTTACCCGGACACTCCACGCTTCTTTGGTTAGCTTTTCCCTTTGTTTTTAGCCCCGCTCGGCATCCCCGCTTCTGCTTCCGCTCACACCGCTTACGTCGTCTCCATTGGCGGTCACCGCTAGCACTTGACTCCGCTGCTACAAAGGCCGCTCGATGTAGCCCGCAAAGTATTCCCATGCTAGCGAGGAGGTCCACCGTACATGCATCTTTCAGTCTATAACGACCCGATCCATCCACATCCAGAATTGTCTGTCGGTCGTACATAACAAGAAGATAAAGAAAAAGAAGAAGCTTATCGATTACGGTGTCGGCACGGACTACAATGGCGGACGCGCTCACATTTTCAGGACTTATGCAGATCCCAAATACAGATCAGCTGGTACCAGACGGTAAGAAACGTTGATTTTGCATAATTTTGCGAAACAAAACGCCAGATAATATGTATGCTAATGGGTGCCATTTTGCGGTCCTTATACACACCATAGTAATACTTGCATGTCTGACTATGGTAGCCGCAATGCGCCGAAAATCCATCAAGGTGTGTGGCTTCATAGCTTACCAACGTCGTAATAAAACATTTTGACAGATTTTTGAGCGCCACGTGTAATGTTCTATATTGTCAATGGAACATTTCAAGTTTTGGTGTTGGTTACTGGCGTCATATTGCAGTCTACACATATCTCTGATGTGTGACTGCCATCATATTGCAGTCTACACATATCTCTTATGTGTGATTGCCATACTTGCCAACCCTCCCGATTTTACCGGGAGACTCCCGAATTTTAGTGCCCCTCCCGAAAAACTCCTGCAGCAACCATTCTCCCGAATTCCTCCCAATTTCCACCCAGACAACAATATTGGGGGCATGCCTTAAAGGCACTGCCTTTAGCGTCCTCCCTCAACTGAAAAGGAGAGTATTATATATGTCTCCGTTATCCATAAAATATATACACTCACGCCCCCCCCACACACCTCAATACCCCCCCATCTCCCGAATTCAGAGGTCTCAAGGTTGGCAAGTATGGTGATTGCCATCATATTGCAGTCTGCACGTACAGTATCTCTTAAGTGGGACTGCCATCTACTGGTCACACTTATCATTTTACCATGTACCAAATAGAACTGCTTCGAGGTTGGTAAGCACAACCAGAAATAATCCGTACAATAGGCGCACTGTCGATTTTTGAGAAAATGAAAGGATTTTAAGTGCGCCTTACAGTTTGAAAAATACGGTAAGTGCGGATTTACTCTAAAAATCAAAGAATAATCTTTTTCGACACCCCTAATTAGTACTAATAACAACAATGTTAAAAAAGAATAATAATATTTACCACTATTATACCACCATTACCATCACGTCTACTGGGATATTACAGCTTCAGAGCCTGCATACAAGTCCAAAACAATTAACACACACAAAGCCCAAACCAGACCATCATCCTTAAAGACATTTAAATATTCTGCTAAATTTTTTCTCAAGGTAGTGCAAAACGCTTTGAAGCAGAGAGACAAGCAAATACCTGTACTCTGTGGCTGCTTTTCGTAATTAAATACTGATCAATGGTGTGTACGTGCTTGCTGTGTCAGCACCTTTGCATAAATGCATTTGCTCTTTGTCACTGGCAGTTGGTTGTCTAAGACCTTTCATTTCAGACTTTCTGTGAAAGAAACTTAACTCCCAAAACTGAACTCTTCACCCCACTACTGAACCATTCGGCTGGTGATCAAAGCGAATCAACAACGTTAATTAATGTGAGATTTCTGGTGCACTGGGACTTTGGATCCACATGCAAATCAGTGTATATACAGTATGACAGAGTATAAAACACTGTCAAAGACTAATAAATATCTAACACGGGTTCAGCCAAGTGGCTCCCTGGAGCATTTTTAAAAAAGTATTGAAAATGGAAAAACATTATTTTAATATGTTTTTTGTTTGAGGACAAACTTGACACAAACCTTCCCAATTGTTAGAAAGCCCACTGTTTAATATGTTTGTGTGTATGCTTCACTGATGAGAGTATTTGGTGAACATCGTTTTGTCCTACTAATTTTTGAGGTTCTTGAACTCACCATAGTGTGGACTGTGACGCAACAGATTGTTTACATGTAAAATATTCCACTCTTTCTTTGTTTCATTTTGTCCACCAAACGTTTCATGCTGTGTGTGAATGCACAAAGGTTTGTTGATGTTATTGACTTGTTGGAGTGCTAATCAGGCATGTTTGGTTTGAGACTTTTTTTTGATTGATTGAGACTTTTATTAGTAGGTTGCACAGTGAAGTACATATTCCGTACAATTGACCACTAAATGGTAACACCCGAATACGTTTTTCAACTTGTTTAAGTCGGGGTCCACTTAAATTGATTCATGATACAGATATATACCATCAGATATATACTATCATCATAATACAGTCATCACACAAGATAATCACATTCAATGATTTACATTATTTACAATCAGGGATGTGGAGGGGGCGGGGGGGGGGGGGGGGGGAATATGGACAGCAAGTAGTGGATATATATATATATATATATATATATATATATATATATAGAGAGAGAGAGAGAGAGAGAGAGAGAGAGAGAGAGAGAGAGAGAGAGAGAGAGAGATCAGAAGGCATAAGAAAAAGTATCTGGTCACTGCATAACTGCAAGCTAATCAATGCTAACATGCTATTTAGGCTAGCTGTATGTACATATTGCATCATTACACCTTATTTGTAGCTTATTTAATATCCTTTACTTTTATCCTCTTTGTATGTAATTTATATTTGCATGTCTCATGACACATTATCTGTATGTAATATTGGCTGCATTTCTGATAGTTGTTTGTCTGCCATGTTGTTCCAGACCACAGCAAACATTACCTAGCTTGCCAAAAATTGTAATACATCTATTAAAAGAAAACAGCCTGCCGTTTCCTTTAACTTGGACACACACATCTGTACCTTTGGCCATTAAAAGCCAGTAATTTCCAGGTGTTATCTCACCTTCTGAGTAGCCTCTGATTTACTAATGGTTTCTAATGTTGTAAAAATCTGTAGAATAAATATTACATTTCTGTCACCGATGATTTGCTTCAGCCTGCGACACATAGTCATTTTGATAGTAGGCTATTATAGCTAATAAAGACACTTACGTCATGTGTTGCCTTCATTATAATTCATTTTTTGCGGCTCCAGACAGATTTGTTTATTGTATTTTTGGTCCAATATGGCTCTTTCAACATTTTGGGTTGCCGACCCCTGATTTAACGGCCACTTTTGCTTGTTTCAGTTAAAAATGCAACGAGTCACCAGAAAAATGAATCAACTACAGAATACAAAATAACAATTTAGAGCATTTAGAGTGTTCAAATATTCTGGAAAACCAATGCTGAATGAAATCAAGTTGTCCCCATATCATACTTCACATTTGCCTTTTGGTTGATGACTTTTTTCTTCAATATTTTTCAAGTTTAATCTCACAAAAGTGAGTCCACAACTTCCACTACAATATACACTACCGTTCAAAAGTTTGGGGTCACCCAAACAATTTTGTGGAATAGCCTTAATTTCTAAGAACAATAATAGTCTGTCGAGTTTCAGATGAAAGTTCACTTTTTCTGGCCATTTTGAGCGTTTAATTGACCCCACAAATGTGATGCTCCAGAAACTCAATCTGCTCAAAGGAAGGTCAGTTTTGTAGCTTCTGTAACGAGCTAAACTGTTTTCAGATGTGTGAACATAATTGCACAAGGGTTTTCTAATCATCAATTGGCCTTCTGAGCCAATGAGCAAACACATTGTACCATTAGAACACTGGAGTGATAGTTGCTTGAAATGGGCCTCTATACACCTATGTAGATATTGCACCAAAAACCAGACATTTGCAGCTAGAATAGTCATTTACCACATTAGCAATGTATAGAGTGTATTTCTTTAAAGTTAAGACTAGTTTAAAGTTATCTTCATTGAAAAGTACAGTGCTTTTCCTTAAAAAATAAGGACATTTCAGTGTGACCCTAAACTTTTGAACGATAGTGTATATTAGCTATACTTAATTGCTATCCAAATAACGCGACACACGACAATTATTGTCTAAATAGCCAACCAAACAGTTAGTGACTTATAGTTAAGGTCTTCACTAGCCAAACGTTGACAATCAAAGTGTTTAGCTCCTGTGAGTGAGAGAACTCTACATTGGCAACCAATGTAATGATTAATATTTTTACACACATGGGCAAAATTGAAGAAAAACAAAACAAAAAACGTATACAACTGTCAAAAATGATGGTACTATTGATAAGCAATGTGGCGATTCCTGTAAGTCTCAATGAGAGTCCTGCATAAATATTTTGTCCCAATCCTCATGAGCAAATTGCTCCAGCTCTCTCAAGTTTGATGGGTTCTTCCTCCAGGGATGGGTACCAAATTAGGTACAGATTGAAATCTGTAGGTAGCACCAGGTACCGATTCATTTAAAATAACTATACTTTATTACCTTTGTTGCACATGACTCTGGGGTGCCCAATGTAAAAGTTCAGTCACACTTTTCTAGCGGTTACATTTCTCACATTTAGCTCACTTTTCTCACATTCAATTTCCTTTTGTCACAGTTAGCTCATTTTCATCACAGCTGTGTAAACGTGATCACGGATCACCTTGAGACAGCACACAGTTGTAATAGATAATAATAAAAAAAACAAATGAAGTTAGTGCACACTGTAAACCCGAATACTCAAAATAATTAATCAGAATAAGTAGTGTAAACTTAAAATGTTTACACTACTTATTATTGTAACATTATATATATATATATATATATATATATATATATATATATATATATATATATATATATATATATATATATATATATATATATATATATATATATATATATATATTATAACAAGTTTATTAAACTTGTTATTTTTAATTCATATTAACTTGTTTGCAGATTATGTAACTGCTACTTAAAATAATTAACTCACAGTTACTAAAAACTCAGTGGATTAAACATAATTTTGTCTTATTTTGAAAGAACAAATCATTGAATTGAATCAGGAATAAATTAAGAATGAATCCATCGCATTATAGATTTGTAATGTTATTATACTCTGTGTGTGTATGTATATATAAATTATTGCATGCACATGTGCGTGCACACACACACACACACGCAGAGGAAGTGCTGTTATTTTGTAGCATTTTTGTGCACTTCCTCTTCAGGCAGCAGACACGAGGATGAACATTTTTGAGTTGGCTTAATTGGTAAGTTCAATTACATTATAATTTAAAAGTACATTGAACATAAACTCCAAATATTTACAATCTGATGTACTCAAATATTTCAGTTTATGAAGTAAAAAAAAATATGTGGGAACTGATTTCCTCACTTTTTTGGAGTTCTGC
Source organism: Entelurus aequoreus (assembly GCF_033978785.1). NCBI lineage: Eukaryota > Metazoa > Chordata > Actinopteri > Syngnathiformes > Syngnathidae > Entelurus > Entelurus aequoreus. The sequence continues at coordinate 83,804,673 of NC_084731.1, read as the reverse complement.
TTACTTATTCGGGTTTACAGTGTAGTTATTTGATATCAAATGTATTTAGATACGTATTTAATTACATTACACATATATGTTATATCTATATAAGTACACTTCAGAACTGTAAATATATATACTGTATATACTTTGTGTGTATAAATGTGTGTTTGTGTATCACATATGTATATACTATATTATTATAGAACATACATACATATATATATATATATATATATATATATATATATATATATATATATATATATATATATATATATATATATATATATGTACACACACATATATTTCATTATCCGTTGCCTGCGTCATGTCTTAGGTTTTGAGTTTTGTATTATTCTTATGTTTATTTTCTGGTTTATTGAGCTCCACACCTGCTCTGGTTTCGTGATTAGTGTCCCCACCAGCTGTTTACGTTAATCACGGCTCACTATATAGCGGTGCCACTCACTAGGCACGGGTACTTTGTTCGCCATTGGTGACAAGTTATGTTCGGTGCATTCTCTCTCGATGACAGTAAGTTTTTGTTTTGCTAATTCCTCATTACTCCCTTTGTTTGTATGCTATGCTAAATTTTGCTTTGACTGGCCTTAAGCTCGGAAGCGTGCACGGTCTTCTTTTTGGTGGATTAAAAGACTCTTACCTGCACGCTGCTTCTCTTGCCTGTCTTACCGCAACCTGGGGAACACAACCTCACTACCATGCGACCCGATCATAGCAATGTATACATACTGTATGTATATATATATATATATATATATATATATATATATATATATATATATATATATATATATATATATATATATATATATATATATATATATACTGTGTATATATATATGTATACTGTGTATATATATATGTATATATATATATATATCAGTGGCGTGCCGTCACTAGAGGCAGGGGAGGCGGGGCCTCACCTGCCATCATGGAAAGAAAAAAAAAAGAAAAAGAAAAAAAAATTAATTAAAATGTTATATGTATCCAGTGATTATACTAAAGTTATTTTCCATTTAACTTCACCAGTTTTAGATTATTTTTATTTTTATTTTCACATTTGCCGTTCAAATACTGAGAAGAGACGGTGCGGTGATCAGCAGCCAGTTGAGGCACGTCACTGATTTGCGCCTCAACATGGATTGTGCGCAATGACTCGGCTAACTGCTGGCCTGCTGTGCAGTGAGACCGTATTGCTATATGAATTATATTATACATTTCCATAGTTTAGTTAGCTGAGGTATATAATGTACAGTGTATTTTGTCAACAACTGTATGTGTGTAACGTATTTCTTGTCATAAAACTGGAGGCTCGTCTCATAACCCCGCCTCCTGGTGCCAAGCACCTCCGCCGCAGAATGCACCGCCCGACGGGAGCACCGCGGCCACACCAACCAAAGCCCACACCCAAACCCTCCACGTGCAAGACCGAATCCACCCAAAAAAAGTCACTTAACAAGAAGCCAAAAAGTGCAAAAACAACAATGCTCGCGCTGCAGGAGCCGCGAACGAGCCTGCAGGGACACAACATTAGGTACACCTGCACTGCAGGTTCATATGTTTTTAAATTTGACTGTGAGGATGCAGTCGTGCCTCACCAGACATTAACCTCACCGCACGCCACTGATATATATATATATATATATGTGTGTGTACAGCTCTGGTAATGGGTACATTCGCACCCACCTGCACAAATGTACTTCAAAATGTAACAATCAAAATAAATATGACTTTTTTTTTTGTTTACGAGGGCATGCATGTATAATATGCATTAGTTTTACCATTTAAAATCAACGATAATAAAAAGGAGATGCTTTGAAATAGCATAAAAATGCCCCAAAAACTTGGAAAAACGCGATTCATAGCGTTACTTTTTGGTGTAACCATCATGAGCGTTCTGTTCAGGTATATTTATTTTATATTTTGATAAATCATCATATTTATGTATTACTAAATTTAAATAGGTATTGATCAATCTTTAAGCTGTGTGTATTTGGTTTCAGTATGCTTTTGACATCTTATTTAGAATTTTTGTTGAATTTTTTACAACCTTTTGTTGCGCTCATGATGGCATAACCAAACTAGATTTCATTTAAAGGCCAACTGAAACCCACTACCACCGACCACGCAGTCTGATAGTTTATATATCAATGATGAAATCTTAACATTGCAACACATGCCAATACGGCCGGGTTAACTTATAAAGTGACATTTAAAACTTCCCGGGAAATATCCGGCTGAAACGTCGCGGTATGATGACGTATGCGCGTGACGAAGTCAGTTTAACGGAAGTTATGGTACCCCGTAGAATCCTATACAAAAAGCTCTGTTTTCATTTCATAATTCCACAGTATTCTGGACATCTTTTGCAATTTCTTTAATGAACAATGAAGGCTGCAAAGAAGACAGTTGTAGGTGGGATCGGTGTATTAGCAGCGGACTACAGCAACACAACCAGGAGGACTTTGTTGGAGCGCTAGCCGCCGACCTCACCTTGACTTCCTACGTCTCCGGGCCGCCAAACGCATCGGGTGAAGTCCTTCGTCCTTCTGCCGATCGCTGGAACGCAGGTGAGCACGGGTGTTGATGAGTAAATGAGGGCTGGCTGGCGTAGGTGGAGAGCTAATGTTTTTAGCATAGCTCTGTGAGGTCCCGTTGCTAAGTTGCTAAGTTAGCTTCAACGGCGTCGTTAGCACAGCATTGTTAACCTTCGCCAGCCTGGAAAGCATTAACCGTGTATTTACATGTCCACGGTTTAATAGTATTGTTGATTTTCAATATATCCTTCCAGTCAGGGGTTTATTTTTTTGTTTCTATATGCAGTTAAAGCACGATGCTATCACGTTAGCTCGTAGCTAAAGCATTTCGCCGATGTATTGTCGTGGAGATAAAAGGCACTGAATGTCCATTTCGCGTTCTCGACTCTCATTTTCAAGAGGATATAGTATCCGAGGTGGTTTAAAATACAAATCCGTGATCCACAATAAAAAAAGGAGAGTGTGGAATCCAATGAGCCAGCTTGTACCTAAGCTACGGTCAGAGCGAAAAAAGATACGTCCATCACTGCCTCTCAAGTCGTTCACTGTAACGTTCCTCATCTACGAATCTTTCATCCTCGCTCAAATTAATGGGGTAATCATCACTTTCTCGGTCCGAATCTCTCTCGCTCCATTGTAAACAATGGGGAATTGTGAGGAATACTAGCTCCTGTGACGTCACGCTACTTCCGGTACAGGCAAGGCTTTTTTTTATCAGCGAGCAAAAGTTGCGAACTTTATCGTCGATTTTCTCTACTACATCCTTTCAGCAAAAATATGGCAATATCGCGAAATGATCAAGTATGACACATAAAATGGATCTGCTATTCCCGTTTAAATTAAAAAAAATCATGTCAGTAGGCCTTTAATGATCTTATTTTGAATATTTATTCCCTTTTTTACATTTGGTATATTTAAATATTCATTTATAAACATTGAATACATTTCAAATATCAATGAAATGCAATTGCCTTCATCTTATAGGGTAATGTTTAGTTACACCAAGTCATGAGAGTAACACTAAGCTTCATCACTTTGACTTGTAATATTTCTAATTCCGGGTGGTGTTTTATGCTTTTTTATTTTTGGAACATATACTATACATATAATACAATAAAGTACCATATAAAATTATGTTTCTAGCAATACTTTAATTTTGCCTTTGAAAGTAACACTCCAATGCCCATTAGTGTACAACTTAACAATTTTTTTGTGATAGAGTGATTGGAGCACATACTTGTTGGTCACAAAAAAGATCCATGAAGTTTTGTTCTATTATGAATTTATTATGGGTCTACTGAAAATGTGACCAAATCTGCTGGGTCAAAAGTATACATACAGCAATGTTAATATTTGGTTACATGTCCCTTGGCAAGTTTCAATGCAATAACGCACTTTTGGTAGCCATCCACAAGCTTCTGGCAAGCTTCTGGTTGAATTTTTGACCACTCCTCTTGACAAAATTGGTGCAGTTCAGCTAAATGTGTTGGTTTTCTGACATGGACTTGTTTCTTCAGCATTGTCCACACAATTAAGTCAGGACTTTGGGAAGGCCATTCTAAAACCTTAACTCTAGCCTGATTTAGCCATTCCTTTACCACTTTTGACGTGTGTTTGAGGGTCATTGTCCTGTTGGAACACCCAACTGCGCCCAAGACCCAACTTCCGGGCTGATTATTGTAGGTTGTCCTGAAGAATTTTCATTGTCCCATTTACTCTCTGTAAAGCACCAGTTCCATTGGCAGCAAAACAGGCCCAGAGCATTACACTACCACCACCATGCTTGACGGTAGGCTGGTGTTCCTGGGATTAAAGGCCTCACCTTTTCTCCTCCAAACATATTGCTGGGTATTGTGGCCAAACAGCTCAATTTTTGTTTCATCTGACATCACATGGACAAAGATAAGACCTTCTGGAAGAAAGTTCTGTGGTCTGGTTCTGGTTTGGGGTTTTGTACATATCTATATATATATTAATTTTTCCTGACTTTATCTTAGAGGGTACCAATGTATATATATATATATATATATATATATATATATATATATATATATATATATATATATATATATATATATATATATATATATATATAAATATATATATATATATATATATATATATGTATATATATATATATATATATATATATATATATATATATATATATATATATATATATATATATATATATATATGTACCTGTGCGTATATGTACGTGCGTATATTGAATGTTACTCTACATGCAGTCAGCATTTGATCTCCGGACACATTTTTTTAGCCCAATGTGGACCCCGATTCAAAAAGTTTGGACACCCCTAATCTAATGTGGAAACATTACAATACTTACAGTATGAACACTTTGTAGGACTTCCCAAAAGACCAGGCTGGGACATTTAACTTAATGGCAAAGACTACTTCCTGAATACAGCAACACACTTTAGTCTACACACTACTGCCATCCAACGTCTTGCAACTGCATAATACTTGCAAATGAGACTCAAAAGAGTAAGAGAACAAGATAAAACAACTGGACAGGACAGTTCTCATTATCAGCTCACTGTTAAAATGTTAAATAAAAAAAATAGATTTTATTGTTAACAAATTAATATATAATAATAATAATATAACACATGGACACACACAAAAGTAGGGATGGTAATAGGAAACCATTTTTGTTCAGGCCCAGCTCCAAGCATATCAATTCCTTGGAATTGCTTGACAATTTTTCAAACAAATCCGTCATTGATTCATGTGGGCAGGAATCACAGCCAGAAACATGGTGCCCAGGCTGCAGAAACACTCCAAAGTTTGATTATATTTTACAAGAAAAAATTGCAACAGAACTTCTTACAATAATTACAAAAAAATTGGGACAATTTACCTAGAGTGGACATACCTGGAAGCACAGAGCCTGGCTAAGGAAAGCGCTTTACCCAAAACTATATTTAATCAAATGGTCTGTATTTATATAGCGCTTAACCATACCTGGAATGATACCCAAAGCGCTTTACATTACACATCGCATTCACACACTGATATCGGAAGCTGCTATGGAAGGCGCTAACCACGACCCATCAGGAGCAAGGGTGAAGTGTCTTGCCCAAGGACACAACAGCCGTGACTATAGGATGGCGAAAGCTGGAATCCAACTTGGAACCCTCAAGTTGGTAGCACGGCCGATCTACAATCTTTGCCAATAAATACATACAATGAAATGGTAAGTCCAATAACAGTAGACTGACAAATGTTACGTGTTAGCTATGTAGCATTGTTAGCCTAACTGGACTACACGTAGAATAGATTAACAGGCTACTCATAATGCTATAGTCTTGCATGAATGTGCACAATTGTATCAAATAGGAAGGCACTAATAGCTTTATGTGTCACGGCCCGGGCGCACCTCAGTGCACATTCATCTGTGCACTACGCTGGGCGCACCTCCAAGAGCGCACCTGCGCGCGCCTCTCCGGCTGCAGCAGGCAGCTGCAATCAATCTGCAATCTGCACACCTGTCGCTAATGAGCTCCCTGGGCTTCTTCTCCTGCATTCCAGGCCAGAACATAGCGACCTGTTCCCGTACAGTAAGCCGGCAAACCCTAGCTCTATGCACTCTCTCTGTGTTTCTCCTCCTCCGTGTTCATTTGTCTCGTGTTTTCTTGTCGTCTTCCAACAGCATTCCTCTGTTCCCGTGTTACGAGCATTGTGTCTCGTCTCTGCGTATTCCCTCTGGTTCCTTGGCTGCCTCTTGGATCTCGACCTCCCGCCTGGAAACAGACTTTGACGCCTAGCTCCTGCACTTGACCTCACGCCTGCCCACAGACCTCCGAGCCTGCCTTGCCCCCTTTTGGACTTCCGCACCTCGCTCAACACTTCCGGTAACACTCTACAGATACTCGTGATACATAGTCACACACATACACATTTTGGATTAGTCACACTCCATTATATTGTTAGTATATTAATAAATATAGAGTTAAACGACGTCCCTGCTGTCTGTACCGTAACATTATGTACTGAAAGGCGTTGAAATAGAAAGCTTCTCCTCGACGTTTGAAGTTTCTTCTTCTTTGTTCCCCGCAGGTCAAACCCAGGCTTGTACATACAGTGTTAAAACAGTTGGATGCTTTTTGATTGATTGATTGATTGAGACTTTTATTAGTAGGTTGCACAGTGAAGTACATATTCCGTACAATTGACCACTAAATGGTAACACCCGAATAAGTTTTTCAACTTGTTTAAGTCGGGGTCCACTTAAATTGATTCATGATACAGATATATACTATCATATATACTATCATCATAATACGGTCATCACACAAGATAATCACATTGAATTATTTACATTATTTACAATCAGGGGTGTGGAAGGGCGGGGGTAGGATACGGACAGCAAGTAGTGGACATAGAGAGAGAGAGAGAGAAAGAGAGAGAGAGAGAGAGAGAGAGAGAGAGAGAGAGATCAGAAGGCATAAGAAAAAGTATCTGCATTTGATTGTTTACATTTGATTATTAGCAATCCGGGGAGGGTGTTAGTTTAGGGTTGTAGCTGCCTGGAGGTGAACTTTTATTGCGGTTTTTAAGGAGGATAGAGATGCTCTTTCTTTTATCCCTGTTGGGAGCGCATTCCACATTGATGTGGCATAGAAAGAGAATGAGTTAAGACCTTTGTTAGTTCGGAATCTGGATTTAACGTGGTTAGTGGAGCTCCCCCTGGTGTTGTGGTTATGGCGGTCGTTTACGTTAAGGAAGTAGTTTGACATGTACTTCGGTATCAGGGAGGTGTAGCGGATTTTATAGACTAGGCTCAGTGCAAGTTGTTTAACTCTGTCCTCCACCTTGAGCCAGCCCACTTTAGAGAAGTGGGTAGGAGTGAGGTGGGATCTGGGGTGGAGGTCTAGAAGTAACCTGACTAGCTTGTTCTGAGATGTTTGGAGTTTAGATTTGAGGGTTTTGGAGGGGCTGGGGTACCAGGAGATGCATGCGTAATCGAAAAAGGGTTGAACGAGAGTTCCCGCCAGAATCCTCAAGGTGCTTTTGTTGACCAGAGAGGAAATTCTGTAGAGAAATCTTGTTCGTTGGTTAACCTTTTTGATTACCTTGGTTGCCATTTTATCACAGGAAAGGTTAGCCTCTAGAATGGAACCTTAGGTAGGTGACCTCATCTTTCCTGGTGATAACAATGTCACCTACTTTTATGGTGAAGTCATTGACTTTCTTAAGGTTGATGTGGGACCCAAACAGGATGGATTCTGTTTTACCCAAGTGTATGGATAGCTTGTTGTCAGCGAGCCAGGTGCAAGTTCTACAGAGCTCAGCACTGAGGATTTTCTCCACCTGTGACTTGTCCTTGCCGGATACCAGCAAGGCAGAGTCATCCGCAAACAAAAACAATTCACAGTCGCATGCCGATGACATGTCGTTTATGTATATTAGGAACAGTAAAGGTCCCAATATACTGCCTTGGGGGACTCCACAGCTCACCAAGAGGGGGCGGGGGGACACGGTGCCGTTCACCTCTACCACCTGCTCCCTCCCCTCCAAGTAAGATTGCATCCAGCTCCATGAGGTTTTGTTAAATCCGATTGCTCTGAGCTTATCCAACAGTATAACGTGGTTAACGGTGTCAAAGGCCTTCTGAAGGTCCAGCATGACCATGCCGCAGTATTTGCCCGCGTCCACCTCATGTTTGATGTGGTCGGTCAGATAGAGAAGGCATGTGTCAGTGGAGTGGTTAGTTCTGAAGCCAGATTGGAATTTCTACATGAGTTTATTAGTGGCAAGGTAACTATCGACCTGTTCATAAACTATTTTCTCCATTACTTTCGAAATGGAACTGAGAATAGAAACAGGTCGGTAGTTGCCAGGTTCCAATTTGCTTCCTTTTTTAAAGAGGGGAGTTACTCTTGCTATCTTAAAATATTTTGGTACTTGGCCTTGTGTAATTGATAGGTTTATTATGTGAGTGATGATCGGGGCAATGATGGAGGCAGAGTCCCTGAGGAATCCGGAGGGAATATTATCAAGGCCCTTGTTAGGATGGAGCGCGCTCAATTTTTTAAACACCTCATCAGCTGTGACCATTTCTAATTTGAAGTCCTCTTGCTGAAGTCCTCTATTGTTTCCATTTCTGATGAAGAGTAGCATATAGTTCTAACTTCTGATTCTTGTCAGTACGTAAGTATACCGTTAGAATTACAACATGGCTGACGGGCGAAGACGCAGTTGCATGCAGCTGGAGAGGTTCCAATAAGACCCGCCTTTCAAAACAGCTCATTTTCAGGGACCGTCAGAATGCGTCTTGAAGATGGGTCTGAAAGCAAAGTTTATGGACAATTTTGACCAACGCACCATCATTGCAGGTTATGTAGACCACAAGAAAGTGGTATAGACTTTAAACATCATAATGAACCCTTTAGGATCGTTAGAGACCAGCCTCCTGGACAGCTGCCGCAATAATCGGGTGGCATAACCAAATAATGTCTGCACAAACTGTCAGAAACCATCTCAGGGAAGTTCATCTGCATGCGTTTCGTCCTCATCAGTTTGTCGTTTTGACTAACTTACTGTAAGTGGGCAAACGATGGTTCCTGGTACTATGGAGACATGTTCTCTTCACGGATGAATCACGGCTTTCACTGTTCAGGGCAGAGAGATGGGTTTGCAGATGTCAACGTTGGGGATCAAGAGGCCCATAGGTTGATCGCACTGAATGCACAGAGATAAAACTACAAGATCCTGAGGTCCATTGTTTTTGACATTCATTCACAACAACCACCTCATGCTGCTGCATGATAATGCACAACCCCATGTTCAAGGATCTGTACAGAATTTCTGGAAGCTCAAGACGTCCAAGTTCTGGCATGGCCAGCATACTTAGTAGACATGTTCAGCGTGTTTGGATCAGTATATAGAACAACTTGTTCCAGTTGCTACCAATTCAGCACAACAATTGAAGACTAGTGGATCAACATTCCACAGACCACAATCAACAACCTGATCAACTCTATGTGAAGAACTTGTGTTTTACTGCGTGAGGAAAATTAAATCACACCAGCTATTGACTGGTTTTCTCATGACGGCCCTCAAATCAGCAAAACTGTCTCATCAGCACACCTGTGAGGTGTTGGGATCATCTCTGCAAATGAGAAGCGCTCATTAACACCGATTAAGTAAGTAAGTACATTTTATTTATAAAGTGCTTTTCACGGATACAATTACAAAGCGCTGTACAAAACATAGGTGAAGTAAAACAACAATTCAATTTAAAACAACAGGGGCAACATCATAAAAAGGATACAAAGTGGATTAAAAATTATCGTTAAAAGGTGCATTAACTAAAAGCTTTGCTAAAAAGAGAAGTTTTAAAATGTTTCTTAATAGTTTCAACACAGTCAAGATCACGAAGGGACTGGTGCAAATTGTTCCAGAGTCTGGGAGCTATAGCCTGGAATGCCAGGTCTCCACGGGTTTTAAAACGAGTTTTTGGGATCTTTAGAAGACCCTGGCTTGAAGACCGGAGGCTGCGCCCTGAAGAGTAGGGGCATAGCAAGTCAGTGATGTACTGAGGGGCCACACCAGGCAATGCACGGAATGTCAGGACTAAAATCTTAAACTCAATGCGGAATTTGAATGGAAGCCAATGAAGACTGCATACAATGGGGGTGATGTGGGCTGTTATGGGTGCACCGGTCAAAAGTCTCTTTAGCGTTGACCTTTTGAAAAGAGTGAAGAGAGAATTGAAGTGAAGTGAAGTGAATTACATTTATATAGCGCTTTTTCTCAAGTGACTCAAAGCGCTTTACATAGTGAAACCCAATATCTAAGTTACATTCAAACCAGTGTGGGTGGCACTGGGAGCAGGTGGGTAAAGTGTCTTGCCCAAGGACACAACGGCAGTGACTAGGATGGCGGAAGCGGGGATCGAACCTGCAACCCTCAAGTTGCTGGCACGGCCGCTCTACCAACCGAGCTATACCGCCCAATAGTCAATGCGAGACGAAATTAACGCGTGAATGATCATTTCGAGATCCAATTTTGACAACGCATTTCTCACTTTCAAAATATTTCTGAGATGATAAAAACAGTTTTAAAATGAGTTTTCGGGATCTTTAGAAGACCCTGGCCTGAAGACCGGAGGCTGCGCATACCAAGTCAGCGATGTACCGAGGGGCCCCACCATGCAACGCACGGTTTCTGACCAAAATTTGAGAGAAATAAGCTTTTTGTGTACATGGAAAAAGTTACAGATCTTAGAGTTTTGCCCATGAAAGATTGAGCTATTCGAATTTCCAGTTAAAATCCAGGACAAACAATTTAAGGATGTACAAAATGTGGCCTTGTCTTTTCTCTTGAACGTGCATGTCCAACTGTTTAACATTGAAGTACTTTTCTTCACAACTTGGTCTTCTCAAGGAGCTGAACAGCACAGTTCACAACAGGTCGTTTCAATTTGTTTTCTGAATTATCACATAAAAGACATACTTGTTTGCTTTTCTGTGACTCCACCAGTCTCTCTGTGCCTCTGAAAACAATGTAAGCATCGAATAGAATGGATTCGAGCAGTGGTCACCTGAGCACATCTTGTTGTTTGAAAAAAAAAAAAACATAAACAAGCCTGCCTCTTGGCTCCTGCTGTAAATTAAGGAGTGATTCCCTACTGGGCGGCACATAGCGTTGCTATTTGTGTAGATGTGCAGTGTGAGAAGCAGCCTCTAAGTCAGATCCATTTTCTTTGTTGTTTAGATTAATGTTTTATTGGGAGCTTTTCATAAAACAGCCACCCTGCTGATGTTGGTGGCAATTCAATAGTTTCTAAAAACCCAACATCACAACAATGGAATTTTGATAATGTTAAAAAAAAATTGTCAGCCAAAACTGATAACTCCAAACAGATAAATCCTATATGGCCCAAATAAATAGTAAAAGCAAATCTGTATTTTCAGAGGAATGCTTATTCTATCACTGTAATGAATTAATTTCATCCAAACAAACACATTTTTTGGGTAAACCCTGGACAGGGGAAATCCAGGGTTTACATTGACAGCTGAATCACAAGACCACAACAGCAGAGTAAACACATGATTCATGTTCTCATTCGAGAGAGTAGTGGCTATACATGTATCCTGTACATTATGCACGTAGGCAATAGACCAGGGGTGGGCAATTAATTTTTACCGGGGGCCGCATGAGCAACCCGAGCACAATATTTCAATTACATTTTGCTCAATATTATTTTTTATGTATACCGTAAGATAAATAATAATAATAATAATAATTAATAATAATACTTTCTTTTAATCTAACTTAACTTTATACCAAAAGCACTGCTTTAGAAATCATTTGTACCCCTTTCAGAGATCACATTTAGTTCCCCTTAAACATCCTCATGTTGCACAATGAAATGTAAGCATAGGATGAAGTGTGCATTCCAGTAACTTTCTCTAGTAACAGCATTCCATGATTAATATAAATAAATTAACATTAATAATAAATGACAGTAAAATAAGCACACGTATGACTGAGGAGTCATAGTGTAACTTTGTGTGGTGTTTGAGTTGTCCGACTTTTTGTGTGGCCATAAACGCACCAGTGGTTTAGTGGTATGCGTGTTGGTGACAGATGACAAGTTGGTTTTGGCCTGGTTTGTACGGCAGAAAATGACTAGTTTTTCGAGATAGAAGTGTTTTACTCATGTTTTTGGTGTGATTATGGCCGAATATAAACAGTTTTGCTCAATAAAGTGATCGATATAATTCCTGGCCTCGAAGCATCTCGATAGACGTTACAATAATTGAACGGTGTTCAATTGAACGGTGTTGATGAACACCGTTAGGGCCGCTTGTTGTCACTTTCACTCAGAGTTGCATTGCAAAATTACACAGAATAAATGTGTTTATTTTGTTTAGAATTCAGATGGGATTTGATTTGGTGCGCGACATATATTTGCTGTGCGCAGAGGACGCTTGAGCAGTGTGCAATTGCGCAGGCGCGCACCTTGGAGGGAATGTTGCTTGGCAGTCCATGTCTTGTTGAAAACACGCCATTCGTCATCAACTTTTCTCTTTTAAGCGTCTCGGGTGTAAACCGTGAGTGCACCTTCACTCACAGGTTACACGGACATACGCAAATAAATAACACTTTTCAAAATAAAAGCAGCACAGTGGTATTGCGCGCACGACATAGATGTTTTTTCAACTTTATTTTGTAATTTGTGATTGAAGCTGTTTACATTCACTCACAATCACGCACGCGCATACGTCCACACGGAAGTAATACATATAACGCTTTTCAAAACAAAAGCAGCACCGTTGTATTGCACACTCGACATAGATACTTTTTAAAATGTATTTTGTAATTTATGATTGGCCTCACGCGGGCCGGACAGGGACGCACAAAGGGCCGGATGTGCCCGCGGGCCGCAGAATGCCCAGGTCTGCAATAGACGGTATTTTTTCCACCGCACTGTGCCGACCTTTCTTACTCACTGCATTCATCAAAGTTAGTCATTATTGATGCTTTAATTTAGTTACAATCACGGCAAAACAGACTCGAAGCGAGCAAACTTGGGCGCTGCCATGTTGTATGACGTCATCAAATTTCGATGCACCGAATGGTCCTGATGGATTTGTCTGGTTGTGCCAGAAGGAGAACATTGTCGGTCTCTGAACTAAAACGGAATACTGAACAGTAAAATGCGGAAAAATAAGTCCCAATTATAGTCACACACACACACTAGGTTTGGTGGAATTTATCCTCTACATTTGACCCATCCCCATGTTCCCCAGGTTTTTTTTTTTACGGAAAATTTGATTTAACCTTCTGGTAGGGAATGGATTTAAATCAAATTGAACTTATGTAGTGATAGGTACTTTTGACATTTGCAACTATACTGTATCGATTCCTGGTACCTGGGAATCGATACCGGTACTCAAGAGTACCGATATTCGGTACTTTTGTGCAAGGATGGGAATTGATACGATTTTTTTCTGGTTCTGATTCCACTTTACATTCTGCCTAACGATTTTGTTGGTTCTCTTATTGATTCTTATTTGGAAACAAAGATAACAAACAGGTGGACTATCAACTTTCTAACATGACCTTACAAAGCCAGCAGTTAGGTCTGTTTTGGAAAATAAATATAAAATCTAAACTGTAGAATTTAACAACATAAATCTACAGAAGAAAGTAACATTTCGTAACATTTTTAAATTCAACAAAGTTAACCAGATTCTTCTTACTTCTTCAGATGAGGTTGAGAGTTTGTGTAGTGACCTGTGCTGGTTAATACAACCAAAAACAGAGCATTTTGGTCATCAGGTCGCACTGTGGATATGTTTTCATTTAGCATATGACTGCCGCTAAGACATATTTAAATGTAAGACTCGCACAGAAGTGTACCGGAAAACTATTTATGGAGATATCTGCTGAAGTCACAGATTGGTAAGTGTCAGAATAAGTCAGGGAAAATCGGTTTGTTTGGAACGAAGCAAAATTGTTTTATAAATATCTTTTCAACACATCTATGGTTTGAATAAAAATTGGTATTTATGAGGATCACAACTACACAAAAACAGGTACGAACTGGCAAGAAAAGTGGGTTTATATAATATGACCACTTCAAAGGTGAAGATACTAGATACAGAGGTTCGAGGCTGGTGTGGTTACACGGTCTGCAGTTGTAAAGCTAGTTGAATGAATTGTAATTCTCTGAAATGCTTTCGGAGACAATCTCAATGGTCCAGATTAATTAAAACCTCACCAGCATACGTGTGAACAATATTTGCATTCGGCCGTAGAAAAAGCTCATTAAAGATAGGAGCTATGAACGTATTGTATCAATATTTTTAAATCGGTCTTATTCAAACACATTACTAAATTAAGAGTGCGGAATACATCCATGCTCTCTCCTTTTGAATTATTGCCAACAAGTACAGAAGTTTGAACTTTGCAGCTATTTTGAACAAAAGAAAGACAAGTTCTAATAAGTAATCTGCCTGTCACACAGACGTTAGTATCCATGCACTAACAAGCACCTGCAATATTTTATTTTCAATTCAGATACAGGATTCATCTCCTTAAAAGGTATGCAGATAATTATACACAGGGGATGCAATTAACGAGACAGGTATGCCTGTCTCAGTTACCGTAATTTCCGGACTATAAGCCGCACCTGACTATAAGCCGCACCAGCTAAATTTAGGGGAAAATACAGATTGCTCCATATATAAGCCGCACCCGACTATAAGCCGCAGGGTTTTGATGTGTAATTACCGTAGTATATAGGGGTTCCTGCTACCACGGAGGGGATTGTCGGGACAGAGATGACTGTTTGGGAACGCAAAGCGTCCCATTTATTAACAATAAATCTTTCAATCATTCAATCAAACTTTCACATCTTTGACATGGCGAACAGCATTCGTGCAGAGTACAAATAATACAACGGTGCAAAGTAATACAAAGTGCTCGCCTGTATGTTATCAAAATAACCAGCCTACCAGTATATGAAAAGTCAGTCTTTAATCATTGTGTCATCGTCTTCCTCCTGCGTACTAAAACCACCGAAATCCTCTTCGTCGGTGTCGGAGAAGAACAGGCCGTAAATAAGCCGCACCCTTGTATAAGCCGCAGGGACCAGAACGAGGGGAAAAAGTAGCGGCTTATAGTCCGGAAATTACGGTAATTGACTGATTTATGGAGGGCGAGTGCACAGATTACTGTTATCTGCTTGGTTAGCCGATTGCTCACATGGAGAGCACCATTCATCTGTTGAAGCCACATTGACCAGTTGCAGCTGAAAGTAAATGTAGACAAAATTATAAATGTCCAGAAGGCAAGCAACATCTGATATTTGTGCTCCTTTTTTGTTAAATTGTGCAGAGTGTGTTTATATTCTCTGCAATGATAATCCAACACTAACATCATGAATGCATTTGCTGTGCAAATGTATGCCATAAATTCTGAAAAAAGATGACATAGATGTGTTTTTTGTTTGCTTGTATTGCTGTATCTTGCGTAACCTTGATTGTGTGTGGTCTCCAAAGTCCACAATCATGCTGCAGCATGAAGACAAGTTAATAATCATTGTTTTATGAGTGTGTAGGAGAGAATAAAGTCATGATTACAAAAAAACTAAAACAATATTTGAATGACATTAGGACATCTTACAATATTGTATGGGTGAAAATGTAGAATAACTACATCAACAAAATATTGGAATCCCCTATATTGCGAACAAATGCAAATGTAAAACATCAACTAGTTGTAACGGAATCCCGTAATAACAATAAAGAATGGTTATTATAGACACTTTTCATCTGGTAAACTGCAAAACAAAAGGAACATATCAAACATAGTACCAATGTACAGTACTCGACACAAACACCAGCTCACAAACTATAGACTTTTTCCACAATTTTCCAAGATTATTGAAATATTTGTCAACATTAGTCTAGGTCAGGGGTCGACAACCCAAAACGTTGAATGAGCCATATTGGACCAAAAATACAAAAAACAAATCTGTCTGGAGCTGCAAAAAAGGAAAAGCCATTTATAAGTCTTATATTGAAGGCAACACATGACGTAAGTGTCTATATTAGCTATAATAGCCTACTATCAAAATGACTATGTGTCACAGGCTGAAGCAAATCTTCGTTGACAGAAATGTTGAAATGTAATAGTTATTCTACACATTTTTACAACATTAGAAACAATTAGTAAATCAGAGGCTACTCAGAAGGTGAGATAACTCCTGGAAGTTACTGGCTTTTAATGGTCAAAGGTAAAGATGTGTGTGTCCATGTTAAAGGAAACGGCAGGCTGTCTTATTTTAATAGATTTATTACAATCTTTGGCAAGCTAGGTAATGTTTGCCGTGGTCTGGAACAACATGGCACACAAACAACTATCAGAAATGCAGCCAATATTACGTACAGATAATGTGTCATGAGACATGCAAAACTAAATTATATACAAAGAGGATAAAAGTAAAGGATATTAAATGAGCTGAAATATACCTACAAATGAGGCATAATGATGCGGCATGTACATACAGCTAGCCTAAATAGCATGTTAGCATTGATTAGCTTGCAGTCATGCACTGACCAAATATGCCTGATTAGCACTCCAACAAGTCAATAACATCAACAAAGCGCACCTTTGTGCATTCACGCACAGTATAAAACATTTGGTGGACAAAATTAGACAAAGGCGTGGAAGATTTTACACATAAACAAACTGTTGCGTCACAGTCCACACTATGGCGAGTTCAAGAACCGCCGAAATTAGTAGGACAAAATTATGTTCACAAAATACTCTCATCGGTGAAGCATGCACACAATCATATTAAACAGTGGGCTTTCTAACAATTGGGAAGGTTTGTGTCATGTTTGTCCTCAAACAAAAAACATACTAATACAAAAAAATTATTTTCCCCCATCTTTTTCAATTTTCAATCCTTTTTTAAAAATGCTCCAGGGAGCCACTAGGGCGGCACTAGAGAGCCGCGGGTTGCTGACCCCGGTCTAGGTACTCTAAACATGTATTATTCAGGGTGAACTTCTCCTTGAAAGCCAATACAGCAATGAAACAAGCATTTCAACATCAATGACACTAATTGAAATAACCGAGGTAATTACCAATGCTATAGCTCGCAAACAGTGCACAGCTGCAGTACATAATTTATGGCTCTGACTAAAGCATCTGATATAATTAATCATACAGTAATATCTTCTTGAACACATTTGAATGGTGTGGCATAGGGTTGGTTTTAAAATGGTACTCAGTATATCTTGGGAGAAACACTGTTTTACATACATATGAATGGCATCTGTAAAGTCACAAAAGATCTCAAGTAAGTAACATTTGCAAACAATAGTATTACATTTTTTATAGACAAAACACATTGAGGTTAATAAAAAAACAACTAAACTGAGTATGAGTTAGTTTAAGAAACAGTAAAAAAAAAGATGGTGTTTACAAATAATAAGGAAAAGGAATGCTGATCTGTAATGTCTTATATCCTTATTCTGAAACATATTAGTCAGTAAGGTAGTGTATATAAGCACAGCAGTTACGTATATGACCCAACTCAAACAACCTTCCCTAATCATGGTTAAAAAAACACAAAAAAACGAACCAACACAAAATGCCAACAGACATGGTCACACATAACATATTATTACACAATTTGTGGATATTTAAAAAAAAAAACGTCCATGCACCATAAACTTGGGTGTAAATCTGAATGTATTTATGGTGCATGGACGTTTTTTTTAAAATACCCACAATATGTGTTATAATATGTTATGTGTGACCATGTCAGTTGGCATTTTGTGTTGGTTTGTTTTTTTGTGTTTTTTGAACCATGACTAGGGAAGGTTGTTTGAGTTGGGTTGGGGGAAAATGTAAAACACTCTCTCCACACTTACGCATGTTTGGCGCATTTTAGCTGCATGATATTTCTGATTGATTACAAAACTCTATGTACAAACACACACATACAGGCATGGTCAAAAAGTTTACATACACTTGTAAAGAACATAATGTCACGGCTGTCTTGAGTTTCCAAAAATGTCTACAACTCTTTTTTTTTTTTTTGTGATAAAGTGATTGGAGCATGTACTTGTTGGTCACAAAAAACATTCATGAAGTTTGGTTCTTTTATGAATTTATTATGGGTCTACTGAAAATGTGACCAAATCTCCTGGGTCAAAAGTATACATACAGCAATGTTAATATTTGGTTACATGTCCCTTGGCAAGTTTCACTGCAATAAGGCACTTTTGGTAGCCAATCTTTCCTCCAGAAGTTCTTATCTTTGTTCATGTAATGTCAGATGAAACAAAAATTGAGCTGTTTAGCCACAATACCCAGCAATATGTTTGGAGGAGAAAAGGTGAAGCCTTTAATCCCAGGAACACAATTCCTACGGTCAAGCATGGTGGTAGTAGCATTATGCTCATGGCCTGTTTTGTACCGAGGATGTCGTTGTGGCTTGTACAGCCCTTTGAGACACTTGTGATTTAGGGCTATATAAATAAACATTGATTGATTGATTGATTGACTGTTTTGCTGCCAATGGAACTGGTGCTTTACGGAGAGGAAATGGGACAATGAAAAAGGAGGATTACCTCCAAATTCTTCAGGAAAACCAAAAATTATCAGCCTGGAGGTTGGGTCTTGGCCGCAGTTGGGTGTTCCAACAGGACAATGACCCCAAACACATGTCAAAAGTGGTAAAGGAATGGCAAAATCAGGCTAGAATTAAGGTTTTTGAATGGCCTTCCCAAAGTCCTGACTTAAACGTGTGGACAATGCTGACGAAACAAGTCCATGTCAGAAAACCAACACATTTAGCTGAACTGCACCAATTTTGTCAAGAGGAGTGGTCAAAAATTAAAAGTAAAAGTAAAACAACAACCAAAAACAAAAACATATACACTGTGGTGGCCTCTGCAGTGTTCCACGCCATCGTCTGCTAGGGTGGGGGGGAGCATGGCCAGAGACAAGAGCAGACCCAACAAAGCAACCAAGAGAGTTGCCCACCAATTCTCGGCCAGTGTCCAGTCCGCATGGATGAGCGAGGATACGTCCAAGGATTCCGAGGTGTCCGATACCTGCTCATTCAGCGCCATCTTATCGCAGCGAAACGTCTAGCATCTTTCTACTGCAGTCGCATGGCTCATGCAGACCCGTTTGTATTCACAGGTTGCTTCACCCCAGAAACACTAAACATGAGCACTGAAAGGAAGAGCAGAAAGCACAAGAAAGACTGGAAACACCAAACAGGCAAATGACAATAACAAGGCCTTTCATTGGGTTACAAGCTAGTTCTTTTTTGCAAGCATGCAGGGCACGTACTGTACATATTGAACCGTGGTGGTTGGATAAAATGTATATAGTTTATCAAATAAATTTAAAAAAAAAAAGCGTATTAACAGAAATTGTTTCTATTTGATACATTTTGACAGGATAATTTAGCAGCCACATTCAATCAATCAATCAATGTTTATTTATATAGCCCTAAATCACAAGTGTCTCAAAGGGCTGTACAAGCCACAACGACATCCTCGGTGTCGAGTGGGTCTGACATAATATTGTGAAAGTCCAACACATCAGCGAAAGTCCAGTCCATGGTGGGGCCAGCGGGAACCATCCCGAGCGGAGACGGGTCAGCAGCGTAGAGATGTCCCCATCTGATGGACAGGCTAGCAGTCCACCCCGGAGCAGAGTAGAAAAAAAAAGAAAAGAAACGGCAGATCAACTGGTCTAAAAAGGGAGTCTATTTAAAGGCTAGAGTATACAAATGAGTTTTAAGATGAGACTTAAATGCTTCTACTGAGGTAGCATCTCTAACTTTTACCGGGAGGGCATTCCATAGTATTGGAGCCCGAATAGAAAATGCTCTATAGCCCGCAGACTTTTTTTGGGCTCTGGGAATCACTAATAAGCCGGAGTTCTTTGAACGCAGATTTCTTGCCGGGACATATGGTACAATACAATCGGCAAGATAGGCAGGAGCTTGACCGTGTAGTATTTTATACGTAAGTAGTAAAACCTTAAAGTCGCATCTTAAGTGCACAGGAAGCCAGTGCAGGTGAGCCAGTATAGGCGTAATATGATCAAACTTTCTTGTTTTTGTCAAAAGTCTAGCAGCCGCATTTTGTACCATCTGTAATCTTTTAATGCTAGACATAGGGAGGCCCGAAAATAAACTAATTAACTAAGTCTAGACTAATTCATACCTAATTTATATAAATGCTTCCATTCTTGCACCACGCACTTTTGTAATTTATAGCAGGATTTTGCACTTATGAACAAGACTTAAGGGACGAATAATAAAACCTGGCAGGTGAGCAGTGAAGGTTTTCTTGGTGTGTCGTGGGGACGTTGTAGTGATTCATGCTCTCTCACTTTGTGGGGAGGAGGCGCCAAGATGTATTAGTTTGGAAGTGAAATATCAATAGATGCTGGGCTGTGTAGCTTGTGCGTTAGCGAGTAGTTTGTGAAATTGAAACAATACAAGAATGCCATTGTAAGCTAATAATACTAACACAGACACTTGAAAAGGTGTTAGCATATTAGCTAATGCTTACGACGCTCGCTTGGTTGACTACATTACGATATCACGTACAAATATGCAGGAAAACACTCCTACAGATGTCACACATGGGAAGGTTTAGTGAGTATAAACAGTTGTAGTTATATTGTAAAACTTACTAACGTTGCTTGGCCTGATGAATGCAGAAGCCATACGAGTAAAAACGCTATGGATGGCCAAAGGACGGAACAGCACATCTACTTCCGGTTGAAAGCACTAAAAATAAGAAAATTGAGTGGAAAGTGGTGCCAGAGCACAAACAATAACATATTTTCAGTGTCTCTGCTTGTTTAAAAAAAAAAAACTATTTTCATTATGGTCGTCAGTAAAGAAAAATCCATAAATTAACTGCAGCGTTTCTAAACTGCTTTGTTCAAAGCATAGGGAAAAATGTAGCGGTTTAGGATGTGGTTTGTAACACTGAGTACTGAAAGAATCATGTCCAAGTTATTCATGTAGCTGTCATTTAATCTAATTCATTTTATGGAATTTTTGTTACCGTATTGTTCGGACCGGATTATAAGGCGCACTGTTGATGAACAAATCTACTCGGGTCTATTTTCATTCAAAAATTGCACCAGATTAAAAGGCACATCAAAGAGGTCATATGATTATTTTGTTTTCTATATTTAAAACACTTACTTGTGGTCTACATAACCTTTAATAGTGGTTATTTGGTCCAAATATTGCATAGATTATGTTTTCAAGCTATTTTGTGACAATCTCTTCTGTAAACGGATTTATTTACGTAGCTCCACTTCGACAGGGTCTTTTTCCCCCATCATCTTTGTGGTACATGTAGTTTTTAGCGCTTCCATAGCGAGTCTACTGACAGATAAAAGTTAGAACTGTACGCTACTTTGTATTAGGAATGGCAACAGCGGAGGATAAATGCCCCACAACAAGAGGATGGAGAAAAAAAGGAGCTTATTGACTACGGTGTGGACTACAATGGCGGACGTACATACATTTTCTGGACTTCTGCAGATACCAAGTACTAAACAGCAGGTACCAATCGGTAAGAAATGTTGGTTTTGCATGATAGGATTAAAAAAACGCCAGATAATATGTCTCCTAATATGTGCCATAATAATTCCTGTATGTTGAAGCACAGTATGCCTGACTATGATTGTTGTCATGCTCCGAAAATCCATCAAGCGTTTCATCTTTGTGAATTACCAAAGTCGTACGACAACATTTTGACAGATTTTTGAGCACCCTGTGTAATGACCTTTATTCTCAATTAAACATAAAAGTTTTGGTCTTGCTTGCTTACGGATACTTGCTAGCATCATTTATCGAACAGGCGTTGGTCGACTCGCAGTCCACACAAATCTCTTTATGTGTGACTGCCATCTACTGGACACTTATCAATACTTCATTTAACACATCCAGAATAAGCATAATCGGTATTGATATATATATATATATATATATATATATATATATATATATATATATATATATATATATATATATATATATATATATATATATATATATATATATAAGGCGCACGGGCTTATAAGGCGCACTGTAAATTTTTGAGAAAATGAAAGGATTTTAGGAGCGCCTTACAGTTCGAAAAATACGACAACAATATATTTTCTTATGTTTTTGAGTGTGTCCTTTCTATGGATTTTTCATATTCGTTACAGCAGATTTAACTTATAGTAATTGATGATAAAGCTCTTTGAGCAAGTGTTGTTTCTGTGTGTGACTCGAGTCAGCATTCCGCACAGTGCCAATTTGCACCGGTCCCTCCGTGATCTTGACTGTGTTGAAACTTTTAAGAAACATTTGAAAACTTCTCTTTTTAGTAAAACTTTTAGTTAATGCACCTTTTAACTATCATTTTCTTTACTTTGTATCCTTTTTATGATGTTGCCCCTGTTGTTTTGACGTGAATTGTTGTTTAACTTCACCGATGTTTAGTACAGCGTTTTGTGATTTTATCTGTGAAAAGCGCTTTATAAATACAATTTACTTACTTACTTTTTGGATGTGTTTTTAGGGCGCTTTGAAGGCGAACAAGGTGAATCCCCAATACCTGCACTGTTAGTCGTCTCATGCTAACAGAAACACGTTCATGTCTCACATAAAGGTTGTGGATGATAGCCAAAATTCAGTTTTCCTTTAAAGGTAAGACAATTCTTATTATTAGGTGTTTACATTCTGTATCATGCCACATGACAACATCTGTTCACAAATCTAGCCATCCGTATAAATTATGCCATAGAAAAGCAGTGAATCCATTCTGAATAGCTGAAAGGGAAATATACTCTTCTTATGCTGCTACACCTCCCTCCCTTCCTTACAACATGATATGGGTCAATGCTGTACCACTGCACTCAGCTGGCAACAAGCATATCATTTTCCATTAAGATCACTCTCAATGGATGCAGTGCCATTATTGGTGGAAGGAGCACACAAAGAGTAATGGAGCTCAAACCGTGTTTGGTAGTAAAAGTGTGCCACAGACTTCTAATAGAGCAATGTCAGAACACAAAGGAGAAAATGATTCGGAGAACCTGGCCATTGAATATTTAAGCAAGTTAAATGACCAGATATATGTATATATATATATATATATATATATCCAAATGATCAGAATAAGGTGTCCTATTCACTTGGCCTGGCCACAGGTGCATAAAAACAAGCACTTAGACTGTTTCTACAAACATTTGTGAAAGAATGAGCCGCTCTCAGGAGCTCAGTGATTTCCAGCGTGGAACTGTCATAGGATGCCACCTGTGCAACAAATCCTGTCGTGTAATTTCCTCGCTCCTAAATATTCCAAAGTCAACTGTCAGCTTTATTATAAGAAAATGGAAGAGTTTGGGAAACAACAGCAACTCAGCCACCAAGTGGTAGGCTGCTGTAAACTGACAGAGAGGGGTAAGCAGATGCTGAAGCGCATAGTGCAAAGAGGTTGCCGACTTTTTGCACAGTCAGTTGCTACAGAGCTCCAAACTTCATGTGGCCTTCCAATTAGCCCACGTACAGTACGCAGAGAGCTTCATGGAATGGGTTTCCATGGCTGAGCAGCTGCATCTAAGCCATACATCACCAAGTCCAATGCAAAGCGTCAGATGCAGTGGTGTAAAGCACGTCGCCACTGGACTCTAGAGCAGTGGAGATGCGTTTTCTGGAATGATGAATCACGCTTTTCCATCGGGCAATCTGATGGACGAGTCTGGGTTTGGAGGTTGCCTGGAGAATGGTACATTTCGGACTGTATTGTGACGAGTGGGAAATTTGGTAGGGGAGGAATTATAGTGTGGGTGTAGAGGTCGTTCCCTACCCGTTCCCCTGATATCTAGTCAGGAGTCAGTTGTCCCGTTTCACCAAGCCTTTATCACTATTCAATGTATATTTTTCAGACCAATCTTTTCAGATATGTCTCTCTATATGTCTCTCTCCTCCCTCCTCCGCTGGCCGCTCACTGTTAAAGACAACAGATGATCAGATTAACACGTACCACCTGCGGAATCTAATCACCTGCCAGCTGCGTCTCGCCGTCCCGCACATGCCCCGCCCCTGGTCGATGGCGCTCCGCCCTCAACACCATCGACTGAAGCGGTGCCCTTTTGCTCCTGCAGTGCGCTAATCACAACCTCCCCCCACAGTGGGGTTGTTTTTTTAGGAGTTGGGCTTGGCCCCTTAGTTCCAGTGAAAGGAACTTTGTATGCTCCAGGATACCAAAACATTTCGGACAATCCCATGCTCCCAACCTTGTGGGAACAGTTTGGAGCGGGCCTCTTCCTCTTCCAACATCACTGTGCACCAGTGTACAAAGCAAGGTCCATAAAGACATGGATGACAGAGTCTGGTGTGGATGAACTTGACTGGCCTGCACATAGTCCTGCCCTGATCCCGATAGAACACCTTTGGGATGAATTAGAACGGAGACTGAGAGCCAGGCCTTCTGGACCAACATCAGTGTGTGACCTCACCAATGCGCTTTTGGAAGAATGGTCGAAAATTCCTATAAACACACTCCGCAACCTTGTGGACAGCCTTCCCAGAAGAGTTGAAGCTGTAATAGCTGCAAAAGGTGGACCGACATCCTATTGAACGCTATGGGTTAGGAATGGGATGGCACTTCAAGTGCATATGTGAGTCAAAGCAGGTGGCCAAATACTTTTGGCAATATAGTGTATATATATATATATATATACGTTGCGAAATGAGTTATTTACATGCAAATATATTGTAAGTGTTTATTACCATAACTTAATTGTAAACAACTGATCAAACAGAACAGAAGTCATCATCATGGACCCACTACCTGCGGCAGCTAGCTCTCCAATGAGCTAAACAGACTTAAAGGCCTACTGAAATGATTTTTGTTTATTTAAACGGGAATAGCAGATCCATTCTATGTGTCATACTTGATCATTTTGCGATATTGCCATATTTTTGCTGAAAGGATTTAGTATAGAACAACGTCGATAAAGTTCGCAACTTTTGGTCTCTGATAAAAAAAAAAACTTGCCCCTTCCGGAAATAGCATGACGTTGTCAGTTGTTCACTCCCTCATATTTTCCTATTGTTTTCAACGCAGCTAGAGCGATTCGGACCATTACCCCATTAATTTGAGCGAGGATGAAATATTTGTGGACGAGGAACGTTAGAGTGACGGACTAGAATGCAGTGAAATACATATTTTTTTTCGCTCTGACCGTAACTTAGGTACAAGCTGGCTCATTGGATTCCACACTCTCTCCTTTTTCGGCGGAAGGATGAAGGACTTCACCCGATGCGTTTGGCGGCCCAGGGACGTAGGAAGTCAAGGTGAGGTCGCCGGCTAGCGCGTCTGCTCTCCAACAAAGTCCTCTTGGTTGTGTTGCTGTAGTCCGCTGCTAATACACCGATCCCACCTACAACTGTCTTCTTTGCAGCCTTCATTGTCCATTAAACAAATTGCAAAAGATGTCCAGAATACTGTGGAATTATGAAATGAAAACAGAGCTTTTTGTATAGGATTCTACGGGGTACCATAACTTCCGTTAAACTGACTACGTCACGCACATACGTCATCATACCGCGACGTTTCAGCCGGATATTTCCCGGGAAATTTTAAATGTCACTTTATAACTTAACCCGGCCGTATTGGCATGTGTTGCAATGTTAAGATTTCATCATTGATATATAAACTATCAGACTGCGTGGTCGGTAGTAGTGGGTTTCAGTAGGCCTTTAACTCCACTGTGACGTTTTTGTGAAATTACTGAGGAATTTGTGAAACTGAAACAATACAAAAAGAATGCCATTTTAAGTTAATAATGCTAACACAGACACTTGTGAACGTGTTAGTATAGTAGTTAATGCTTACGTTATGATTCCTAAAAAAACTAAAACAATATAAACAATAACTATATCAACAAAATAATTGGAATCCCCTATGTTGTGAACAAATGCAAATGTAAAACATCAACTAATTTTAACAGAATCCTGTGAAAACAATAAAGAATGGTTATTACAGACACTTTTGATCTGGTAAGTTGCAAAACAAAAATAAACTATCAAAAGTAGTACCAATTTACAGTACTAGACGCCAGGTCATAGACTACAGATGTTTTCCACAATTTTCCAAGATTATTGAAATATTTCTCAGCATTAGTCTAGGTACCCTAAACATTTATTATTCAGGGTGAACTTCTCCCTGAAAGCCAATTTAGCAATGAAACAAGCATTTCAATATCAATGACACTAAAAATGGATGGATGGACTAATTGAAATAACCGAGGTAATTACCAATGCTATAGCTCGTAAACAGTGCACAGCCGCAGTACAGTATTTATGGCTCCGACTAAAGAAGCTGATACAATTAATCATACAGTAATATCTGTAGGAAAATACTGTACTTTGGACAGTGTTGCAGAGTGTTAATTTTTCTCTCTGATGTCGACATTTTTAGTGAACTGTAAGAAAACAACTTGATATTAACAGGGAGTTAAAATGTACAATCACACATACATTATTTAATCTGGTCATTTAACTTGCTTGAATATTTAATACCCAGGTTCTCCGAATCATTTTCTCCTATCCCACACAGACACTAACGTGTTAGCATAGTAGCTACTGCTTACGACGCTCGCTTGATTGACTACATCACGATAGCGCGTACACATATGCATGAAAACACTCCTACAGATGTCACACATGGGAAGGTTTAGTAAGTATAAACAGTTGTAGTTATATTGTAAAACTGACAAACGTTGCCTGGCCTGATGAATGAAGAAGCCTTCCGAGTAAAAACGCTACGGATGGCCAGAGGACGGAACAGCACATCTACTTCCGATTGACAGCATTAAAAAGAAGAAAAGTGAGTGAAAAGTCGAGTCGTAGCACAAACAAAAACACATATTTTCAGTGTCTCTGCTTGGTTTTTTTTCAAAAACTATTTTCGGTAACACTTCAGTATGGGGAACACATATTCACCATAAATTAATTGCTCATTAACATTCAAATTAGTAACACATTGGCTCTTCATTAGTCATTATTAAGTACTTATTAATGCTGTATTCTGCATGGCCTTATTATACAACCAGTAAGCCATTAACTAAGAGTCTTCCCTCAATAACCTCAGAATTATCGCTTATTAGTAACCCTAACCCTAACCCTTATATGTTCCCCGAGTGTCAAAATAACTCTATATCAAGTCTTTGTTAATTTAATAAGCAACTAATTAATGGTGAATATGTTCCCCATACTAAAGTGTTAACATCTTTTCAATATGGTCGTCTGTAAAGAAAAATCCATAAATGAACTGCAGCGTTTCTAAGCTGCTAGGTTCAAAGCATAGGGAAAAAAGTAGCGGTTTATAGTAGATTTATAGTTTATAGATGTACGGTGGGTTTGCCGGTCAACGATCTTGTGCACCATGCCTTGCTTAGTGCCCGTCTTCCAACGCCATGAAGACACTTGAGCTTGGCTTGATTCAGCACATTACAATATGAGTACTGCATGTTGAACATAGTCTTAACTGCAGGCTCTTTGGTGGCGTACAGGAGCAAGTATGCTTTACGGCTCGAGCCGTCAAAGTTAACGCGACGAGTTCAGGAACGTTTCCTTAAATAGCACTATTATTTTTCAAGCTGCAATCAGAGGAGGGAGGAGACCCCTGCAAATGTAATGGGCAAAGCTGCCATTGTGTCCACGTAATGGAAATGTTTCCCATGTTGATAGAAATAAAAATTTGAAAAGTATCCGTTTAAGTTACTTATTAAAGATATTGAAAAAAAAAAGAAAAGGTAACACTTTAGTATGGGGAACATATTGACCATTCATTAGTTGCTTATTAACATGCAAATTAATAACACATTGGTTCTTAATTAGTCATTATTAAGTACTTATTAATGCCTTATTATGCATTGCCTTATTATACAACCAGTAAGCCATTAACTAAGAGTCTTAAAGGCCTACTGAAATGAAATGTTCTTATTTAAACAGGGATAGCAGATCCATTCTATGTGTCATACTTGATCATTTCGCGATGTTGCCATATTTTTGCTGAAAGGATTTAGCCTTGCCTGTACCGGAAGTAGCGTGACGTCGCAGGTTGAAAGGCTCCTCACATTTCCCCATTGTTTACACCAGCAGCGAGAGCGATTCGGACCGAGAAAGCGACGATTACCCCATTAATTTGAGCGAGGATGAAAGATTTGTGGTTGAGGTACGTGTAAGTGAAGGACTACAGTGCAGTGCAGGACGTATCTTTTTTCGCTCTGACCGTAAATTAGGTACAATGGCTCATTGGATTCCACACTTTCTCCTTTTTCTATTGTGGATCACAGATTTGTATTTGAAACCACCTCGAATACTATATCCTCTTGAAAATGAGAGTCGAGAACGCGAAATGGACATTCACAGTGACTTTTATCTCCACGACAATACAACGGCGAAGCACTTTAGCTACGGAGCTAACATGATAGCATCGGGCTTAAATGCAGATAGAAACAAAAGAAATAAGCCCCTGACTGGAAGGATAGACAGAAGATCAACAATACTACCAAACTCTGGACCTGTAACCACATGGTTAATGCTGTACCGCCTGGCAAAGCCTAGCAATGCTGTTGCTAACGACGCCATTGAAGCTAACTTAGCTACGGGACCTCGACAGAGCTATGCTAAAAACATTAGCTATCCACCTACGCCAGCTCTCATCTGCTCATCAACACCCGTGCTCACCTGCGTTCCAGCGATCGACGGCGCGACGAAGGACTTCACCCGATCATCGATACGGTCGGCAGCTTGCTTCGGATAGCGCGTCTGCTATCCAACTCAAAGTCCTCCTGGTTGTGTTGCTGCAGCCAGCCGCTAATACACCGATCCCACCTACAGCTTTCTTCGTTGCAGTCTCCATTGTTATTAAACAAATTGCAAAAGATTCACCAACACAGATGTCCAGAATACTGTGGAATTTTGCGATGAAAACAGAGCTGTTTGTATTGGGATACAATGTGTCCCAATATTTCCGCTTCAACCATTGACGTCACGCGCAAAAGTCATCATACCTAGACGTTTTCAACCGGAAGTTTCCCGGGAAATTTAAAATTGCACTTTATAAGTTAACCCGGCCGTATTGGCATGTGTTGCAATGTTAAGATGTCATCATTGATATATAAACTATCAGACTGTGTGGTCGGTAGTAGTGGGTTTCAGTAGGCCTTTAATTAGTCTTAACCCTAACCCTCTAACCCTAATCCTAACCCTAACCTGTTAATAAGCAACTAATTAATGGTGAATTTGTTCCCCATACTAAAGTGTTATCAAAAAAAATATCTGTGATTAATCACGATTAATTATGAGTTAACTACAGACAAAATGTGGTTGATCACACTTAAATATTGTAATGGTTTTACAGCCTCATACATGTATCTATGTCTGTTAAGGCACGCATGCATTCAACTTGCAGAACCTCTTACATGAATCAAAGGCAGCTGAATAGCTTCAGGATTCCAGCTGAGAACTGAGGATTAAGAGATGAGGCGTCCTCCTCTCATGATGGGACCAGCTCCCTCGCAGGAAGCAGATCGAGAATTGTGTCTGGTGATGGACAGTGTCAGTCAGCAGCCCTGTACTAATTGCAGTCCCACATCACACATTCTCACCTGATATCCACCCCCTTGTTTTCCATTCTTCTCTTCTCCCTCTATGCTCAAGGGGTAAACAAGAGAAGAGGCCTAGTGGCTAGGAAAAACATTATATAAAAAGCCCTTTATGTTATCGCTGGTGTGTGTGTGTGTGTGTGTGTGTGTGCGTGTGTGTGTGTGCGTGTGTGTGTGTGTGTGTGTGTGTGTGTGTGTGTGTGTGGCTAATGGATCCAAACAATTGGCTCTCTCTAGTCTCCAATCAACCTGTATTGTCTTTCTAACAATGGCTGTCATTGTTAGAAAGGCCTGGAGGCAGATTTGTATCACTTTTGAGTGAGTCCGAGCAGCTTTGCAGTATTTGTTGGCATAATGGAGCTGAAGGATCTTTCAATATTTCTTTTGCTGAATTTGCTTAATTTCAACTGACAATGTAATTGTAAATGTTAAATATGGTTTGAAAACGGTGTTGGACGGTAGCTGCGGTACAAGTAGCGAAGCTGCGTAGCTTACCGTATTTTTCGGACTATAAGGCGCACATAAAAATCTTTTCATTTTCTCAAAAATCGACAGTGCGCCTTACAACCCGGTGCGCCTAATGTATGGCATAATTCTGATTGTGCTTACCGACCTCGAAGCAATTTTATTTGATACATGGTCTAATGACAAGTGTGACCAGTAGATGGCAGTCATACATAAGAGATACACTCTATTGCCAAAAGTATTTGGCCACCCATCCAAATGATCATAATCAGGTGTCCTAATCACTTGGCCCGGCCACAGGTGTATAAAATCAAGCACTTAGGCATGGAGACTGTTTCTACAAACATTTGTGAAAGAATGGGCCGCTCTCAGGAGCTCAGTGATTTCCAGCGTGGAACTGTCATAGGATGCCACCTGTGCAACAAATCCAGTCGTGAAATGTCCTCGCTCCTAAATACTCCAAAGTCAACTGTCGGCTTTATTATAACAAAATGGAAGAGTTTGGGAACAACAGCAACTCAGCCACCAAGTGGTAGGCTGACGTAAACTGACAGAGAGGGGTCAGCGGATAGCCCATAGTGCAAAGATTTTTTGCACAGTCAGTTGCTAGAGAGCTCTAAACTTCATGTGCCCACGTACAGTACGCAGAGAGCTTCATGGAATGGGTTTCCATGGCTGAGCAGCTGCATCTAAGCCATACATCACCAAGTCCAATGCAAAGCGTGGAGTGCAGTGGTGTAAAGCACGTTGCCACTGGACTCTAGAGAAGTGGAGACGCCTTCTCTGGAGTCACACTTTTCCATCTAGCAATCTGATGGACGAGTCTGGGTTTGGAGGTTGCCAGGAGAACGGTACATTTCGAACTGCATTGTGCCAAGTGTGACATTTGGTGGAGGAGGAATTATGGTGGGGGGTTGTTTTTCAGGAGTTGGGTTTGACCCTTTAGTTCCAGTGAAAGGAACTTTGAATGCTCCAGGAAACCAAAACATTTTGGACAATTCCATGCTCCCAACCTTGTGGGAACAGTTTGGAGCGAGCTCCTTCCTCTTCCAACATGACTGTGCACCAGTGCACAAAGCAAGGTCCTTAAAGACATGGATGACAGAGTCTGGTGTGGATGACCTTGACTGGCCTGCACAGAGTCCTGACCTGAACCCGATAGAACACCTTTGGGATGAATTAGAACGGAGACTGAGAGCCAGGCCTTCTGGACCAACATCAGTGTGTGACCTCACCAATGCACTTTTGGAAGAATGGTCAAAAATTCCTATAAACACACTCCGCAACCTTGTGGACAGCCTTCCCAGAAGAGTTGCAGCTGTAATAGCTGCATAAGGTAGACCCACATCATATTGAACCCTATGGGTTAGGAATGGGATGGCACTTCAAGATCTTATGTGAGTCAAGGCAGGTGGCCAAATACTTTTAGCAATATAGTGTACGGGTGAACTGCAAGATGACGCCAGTAAACAACACCAAAACTTTAAATGTTCCATTGAAAATATAGAACATTACACACAGCGTTCAAAAATCTGTCAAAATGTTTTTAGTACGACTTTTAAGCTATGAATCAGCATCGCTTGATGGACTGTCGGCGCATTAAACATACGAGTATTATTATGGTGTGTGTATAAGGACCGCCAAATGGCACCTATTAGCAGACATATTACCTGCCGTTTTGTTTCGCAATATTATGCAAAACCATCTTTTCTTACCTTCTGGTACCTGCTGATCTGTATTTGGGATCTGCATAAGTCCTGAAAATGTGGGCGCATCCGCCATTGTAGTCCATGCCAACACCGCAGTCATAAGCTTCTTATTTTCTCTATCTTCTTATGTGGCATTCATCTTCCGCTGTTGCCCTTTCTAATATAAAGTAGCATAAAGTTATTGTATCTGTCAGGAGACTAGCTATCAAAGCGCTAAAAACTGTTGTGGGTTTACATAATTCACCCACGGAACTTTAGTTATTAAAGGGTTCTGGTCAGACGGTTTTTCACTGGACACATTTCCGGAGTTGATGTTGTATTATTGAGCCACGGATGTGGAGATGCAGCTCTGTTATTGATTTAAAGGCCTACTGAAATGAATTTTTTTTATTTAAACGGGAATAGCAGATCCATTCTATGTGTCATACTTGATCATTTTGCGATATTGCCATATTTTTGCTGAAAGGATTTAGTATAGAACAACGTCGATAAAGTTCGCAACTTTTGGTCTCTGATAAAAAAAAACCTTGCCCCTACCGGAAGTAGCATGACGTTGTCAGTTGTTCACTCGCTCATATTTTCCTATTGTTTTCAACGCAGCTAGAGCGATTTGGACCATTTCCCCATTAATTTGAGCGAGGATGAAAGATTCGTGGACGAGGAACGTTAGAGTGAAGGACTAGAATGCAGTGAAATACTTTTTTTTTTTCGCTCTGACCGTAACTTAGGTACAAGCTGGCTCATTGGATTCCACACTCTCTCCTTTTTCTATTGTGGATCACGGATTTGTATTTTAAACCACCTCGGATACTATATCCTCTTGAAAATGAGTCGAGAACGCGAAATGGACATTCAGTGCCTTTTATCTCTACGACAATACATCGGCGAAACGCTTTAGCTACGAGCTAACGTGATAGCATCGAGCTTTAACTGCATATAGAAACAAAAAAATAAACCCCTGACTGGAAGGATAGATAGAAAATCAACAATACTATTAAACCGTGGACATGTAAATACACGGTTAATGCTTTCCAGGCTGGCGAAGGTTAACAATGCTGTGCTAACGACGCCATTGAAGCTAACTTAGTAACTTAGCAACCGGACCGCACAGAGCTATGCTAAAAACATTAGCTCTCCACCTACGCCAGCCAGCCCTTATCTGCTCTTCAACACCCGTGCTCACCTGCGTTACAGCGATCGGCGGAAGGACGAAGGACTTCACCCGATGCGTTTGGCGGCCCAGGGACGTAGGAAGTCAAGGTGAGGTCCTCCTGGTTGTGTTGCTGTAGTCCGCTGCTAATACACCGATCCCACCTACAACTGTCTTCTTTGCAGCCTTCATTGTTCATTAAACAAATTGCAAAAGATGTCCAGAATACTGTGGAATTATGAAATGAAAACAGAGCTTTTTGTATAGGATTCTACGGGGTACCATAACTTCCGTTAAACTGACTTCGTCACGCGCATACGTCATCATACCGCGACGTTTCAGCCGGATATTTCCCGGGAAATTTTAAATGTCACTTTATAAGTTAACCCGGCCGTATTGGCATGTGTTGCAATGTTAAGATTTCATCATTGATATATAAACTATCAGACTGCGTGGTCGGTAGTAGTGGGTTTCAGTAGGCCTTTAAGTAAAGTCTGAATGTCATTAAAACAGTTAGCTCCATCTTTTGACAGTTCTTCCACTCCCGTCATGATGATTGGTTGGTGTACAAATGAAAAAAAATGATTGGTTGGTTTACGAATGATGAGTCACGATTGGCTAAGGCTAGGGCGAAACATTACCGACCGGCCAATCAGAAGCAAAATCATGACAGACACACGTACATGCTACATGACAACAAGGGAGTCAGAGACAGAAGGGCTCTTCAAGCTGTTGACTCAAAAAACATACTTGAAAATTGCAGAGGGATTCTCTGCACATATTTTTTATTTATCAATCATAGTTTTATTATTAAAGTTTTTTGGGTTTTTTTCTATATTTAAAACCCTTCCTTGTGGTCTGCATAACATGTAATGGTGGTTATTTGGTCAAAATGTTGCATAGATTATGTTTTACAGATCATCTTCTAGCCGCTTTCTGACAGTCGCTTCCAGATGCGCCGTTTTGTGGGCGGTCTTATTTAGGTGGCTCACCTTCGGCAGCGTCTTCTCCCCGTCATCTTTGGTGTGGCGTGCAAGGACGGGAGTGGAAGAAGTGTCAAAAGTTGGACCTAACTGTTTTAATGACATTCAGAATTTACTTAAATCAATTACGAAACAGCATCTCCTGTGAAAAAACGTCCAACCGGAACTCTCTAATAACTAAAGTTACTTAGCTGAAAAAAGTAAACAAGAATAACAAGAAGATAGAGAAAGAAAATAAGTTTATCGACTATGTAGTCGCCACAGACTACAAAGGCGGACGCGCGCAATATTTCAGGATTTATGCATATCCCAAATACAGATCAGCAGGTACCAGAAGGTAAGAAAAGTTGCTTTTGCATAATACCGCGAAACAAACCCCCAGATCAATCAATCAATGTTTATTTATATAGCCCTAAATCACAAGTGTCTCAAAGGGCTGTACAAGCCACAACGACATCCTCGGTACAGAGCCCACATACGGGCAAGGAAAAACTCACCCCAGTGGGACGTCGGTGAATGACTATGAGAAACCTTGGAGAGGACCGCATATGTGGATAACACCCCCCCCCCCCCCCCCCCCCCCCCTCTAGGGGAGACCAAAAGCAACGGATGTCGAGTGGGTCTGACATAACATTATGAAAGTCCAGTCCACAGTGGATCCAACACATCAGCGGGAGTCCAGTCCACAGCGGGGCCAACAGGAAACCATCCCGAGCGGAGACGGGTCAGCAGCGCAGAGATGTCCCAAACCGATGCACAGGCTAGTGGTCCACCCGGGGTCCCGGCTCTGGACAGCCAGCACTTCATCCATGGCCACCGGACCTATGCAACTCCCCCTCGCAAGGGACAGGGGAGAAGAAGAGAGAAGAAAAGAAACGACAGATCAACTGGTCTAAAAAAGGGGGGTCTATTTAAAGGCTAGATTATACAAATGAGTTTTAAGATGGGACTTAAATGCTTCTACTGAGGTAGCATCTCTAACTGTTACCGGGAGGGCATTCCAGAGTACTGGAGCCCGAATAGAAAACGCTCTATAGCCCGCAGACTTTTTTTTGGCTCTGGGAATCACTAATAAGCCGGAGTTCTTTGAACGCAGATTTCTTGTCGGGACATATGGTACAATACAATCGGCGAGATAGGCTGGAGCTAAACCGTGTAGTATTTTATACGTAAGTAGTAAAACCTTAAAGTCGCATCTTAAGTGCACAGGAAGCCAGTGCAAGTGAGCCAGTATAGGCGTAATATGATCAAACTTTCTTGTTTTTGTCAAAAGCCTTGCAGCCGCATTTTGTACCAACTGTAATATTTTAATGCTAGACATAGGGAGACCCGAAAATAATACGTTACAGTAATCGAGACGAGACGTAACGAACGCATGAATAATGATCTCAGCGTCGCTAGTGGACAAGATAATATGTCTTACCTTACACACACACCATAATAATATTTGTATGTTGAATGCGCCGACAATCCATCAAGCGGTGCGGCTTCATAGCTTACCAAAGTCGTACTAAAACATAGATCGATTTTTGAGCACCGTGTGTAACGTTCTATATTTTCAATGGAACATATAAAATGTTAGTGTTGTTTACTTGAGTCATATTGCCATCATAGCGCAGTCTACACATATCTCTTATGTTTGACTGCCATCTACTGGTCACACTTACCATTACACCATGTACCAAATATAATTGCTTCGAGGTCGTCGATAAGCAAAACCAGAATTATTCCGAACATTAGGCGCGGAAAAAAAAAGATTTTAAGTGCGCCTTATAGTCCGGAAAATACGGTGGAATAATTGTCTTATTACGTTTAGTTAAACACAATTATTTAACAAAAAGTTACTGGTGCAAAAAAAACAACAATGTAACAGAAATGTAAATAGGAAAATGTCAACAAAACACTATAAAGGAAAATAACTGCGTGAACTCTGAGGAATAGCGAGTAATTTTCTGGCCGTACAGATGAGAAACTGCAACAAAAGTATTGATACTATCACGCTTGTATTGATGCAATATCAATGTCGGTGATGTACTGATCGATACTAAAATACAATTACCGCCAATACTAAATCTTTATACTATTCTTTATACTTTATATCGATTCTTAAATCAAAATATCAAAGTTGTCGATAATTTCGTTTTTTGAGATATTGTATATCATTAACAGCAACACAGTGTTAAGTAACTAAATCATTGAGATCTTGTCTAAATAAACACGATTGGTGGGAACTATTTCTTCCGCCCAGGTAAGTACGTAATGCGCCATCTCGAAAAATGACTGACGATTAAAATGAGTCACTCGGTATTATAAAACAGCAAGTGTATTTATACCACTATTGTATGCTATTTGGAGACACTACATACAGAGTTGAATATAAATAAGATAATGCATTCAGTGCAGAAGAACACTATTATTTGTTTTGCCCTGAGATTTTATATCGTTTGAAAATGATTCCCCGTGAGTAGGAACACTAGAAATACACTAATTTTTGATTTTTACCAGACACATTAGGTATATTTACACAAAATATCTAACACCTGAATTTTACTCGATATCGGATCGAAAGAAAATCAGTGGTATCGCACATCACTAATCAATAGTCAGCTTGCTATTGATACTATGCTGAGCAACAAAGATACAGTTTGACCCAACACAAGCCAAGACGGTGAATGTACAGTAGGTGTGAAACACAGATTTATGCATCTTTCTTTTGTGTTATGGCATCATGTTATGAAAAGGATATTTAATGCCAGATCCCCATCGTTGGTGGCGAGGCCGAACGAGCTCTACACGTATTTCTAGAGAGTAACCTTAAGTATGTCGAGGCAAGTCAATCAAATTTATTGACCGATCAGTGGTCACCATGGCAACAGCTGATGCTGTCATCCCTGATACACAATGTGGCACTCAAGGTTACTTAGATTGACATTTATATCGTCCAATTACAACTGCATTTCGCCCGACAAAAACATTTGCATTTTCATTGCCAAAACGTTGGGGCATTGCTTCCATTAACACGGATACCACTGTGGCAATTCTCTATTACGCCCTTTGTGTTCAAGCAGTGTTAAATCCAGTCATTTATGAAACTGTTTAAAATGATTAACAAGATGATGGAAAACTCTCTTGGTCATTCCTGCAAAGATTTGCATACAGAGATACATAGACAGTTTTAAGATCTAAAGCCAACAATGTGGGCCGTCAGGGCCAGCAAGGCCTTCTCTGCTGGCCTAACATAACCAGAAATCAGGAACATAATTAAAGATAAAAGTAATTTAAAATTGACTTTCCCTAAATATCTGAAATTATTCATATTCTCTTCCTGTCATATTAGGCTCCTTCCAGTGCTGTTGTTTTTAGGTTAGAGTTTTTATCCAATCAGAATTCAGATAGCTTATGTTGCCATGCTGTACGAAATCTGCCCGGGGACTTCAGAATCAACAATTCGGGCGTCTGTGCACTATGAACGGGCACATACAGTTGATAGATGAATGCGATAGCCAATCAGATCACAAGTTGTGGTCAGTAAGGTCTTCTGGCTGGCCTCACGTTGAACATGACATTTAGGCGTCCTGTGATTGGATACTCACTGGTTTGAGCCGCGGCTGTGCTATGTAGATCAGCAAAGCCACACCCGGGACCGGTAGCAGATGAATTTGAGAACACATACAGTTGATAGGCAGTTGCGATAGCCAATCAGATCACAAGTAGCCTGACGTTAACGAGACTGTGATTGGATACTCGCTTGTCATTCCAAAGTGGGTATCCAATCACAAGTTGCAATTTACTCAAGCAGGAAGTGTTGCGCCGTAGCCCATATGAGTTGGGAAATTGTATTAGATGTAAATATAAACGGAATACAATGATTTGCTAATCCTTTTCAACCCATATTCAATTGAATGCACTACAAAGACAACATATTTGATGTTCAAACTCATAAACTTAATTTTTTTTTTGCAAATAATAATTAACTTACAATTTCATGGCTGAAACACGTGCCAAAGTAATTGGGAAAGGGCATGTTCACCACTGTGTTACATGGCCTTTCCTTTTAACAACACTCAGTAAACGTTTGGGAACTGAGGAGACACATTTTTTAAGCTTCTCAGGTGGAATTCTTTCCCATTCTTGCTTGATGTACAGATTAAGTTGTTCAACAGTCCGGGGGTCTCCGTTGTGGTATTTAAGGCTTCATAATGCGCCACACATTTTCAATGGGAGACAGGTCTGGACTACAGGCAGGCCTGACTCTTTTACTATGAAGCCACGTTGATGTAACACGTGGCTTGGCATTGTCTTGCTGAAATAAGCAGGGGCGTCCATGGTAACGTTGCTTGGATGGCAACATATGTTGCTCCAAAACCTGCATGTACCTTTCAGCATTAATGGCGCCTTCACAGATGTGTAAGTTACCCATGTCTTGGGCACTAATACACCCCCATACCATCACAGATGCTGGCTTTTCAACTTTGCGCCTATAACAATCCGGATGGTTCTTTTCCTCTTTGGTCCGGAGGACACGACGTCCACAGTTTCCAAAAACAATTTGAAATGTGGACTCCTCAGACCACAGAACACTTTTCCACTTTGTATCAGTCCATCTTAGATGAGCTCAGGCCCAGCGAAGCCGACGGCGTTTCTGGGTGTTGTTGATAAACGGTTTTCGCCTTGCATAAGAGAGTTTTAACTTGCACTTACAGATGTAGTGACCAACTGTAGTTACTGACAGTGGGTTTCTGAAGTGTTCCTGAGCCCATGTGGTGATATCCTTTCCACACTGATGTCGCTTGTTGATGCAGTATAGCCTGAGGGATCGAAGGTCACAGACTTAGCTGCTTACGTGCAGTGATTTCTCCAGATTCTCTGAACCCTTTGATGATATTACGGAGCGCAGATGGTGAAATCCCTAAATTCCTTGCAATAGCTGGTTGAGAAAGGTTTTTCTTAAACTGTTCAACAATTTGCTCACACATTTGTTGAGAAAGTGGTGACCCTCGCCCCATCCTTGTTTGTGAATGACTGAGCATTTCATGGAATCTACTTTTATACCCAATCATGGCACCCACTTGTTCCCAATTTGCCTGTTCACCTGTGGGATGTTCCAAACAAGTGTTTGATGAGCATTCCTCAACATTATCAATATTTATTGCCATGGAATTTGTAACGTTCAATAAGCGATGTCTCCCTTTGTGTGTGAGCGCGTGGTTGGGCGGGAATGGCGGCGGCAGTGGATTTGTTGAAGTTAAACTGTGATTGTTAAGAAGTTTTGTCGTTGAGTAACACAATCAACATGGGAGAACGTGTACGTAAAGAGCTGACGTGGGAGGTAAAGAAAATACTCCACGAGTTGACAGCACAAGAACTTTTTGAAATTATTGAGGACATCACACCGGCATCAGATGTTGATTCTTCTGGGGTAATGAAGGGTGATGAAGAGAGTTGTTTTGACTATATATGTACTTACTTAAATTGTAGGACACTACTAGAGTCAGAAGACGAAGGTATTGCATGCTTGCTATCTCTAAGAGATACGATTAATGACATCAGAGCCAGTCGTTTCACCGAAGTCCGTTACGCTAAGCAAACAGAGTGTGTTGTCATTAACCCACCACTCTTACAACTGACAACTATACAACAGGGACAGAGGGATAACAGTGATGACACATTGCCACCTGTTTCCGCTGATCCACAAGCACTCGAGTACCAAATATTAATGGCCAATTATGAGTCGTTGGGGAGAAAGATATCTGAATATGAAACACAGAAGACACGCACGTATAACGCAACACATACATACGACTCCACAAACATGCCTACTTTGACTGATAAACGGCAAGCCCATACCGCCATGCACACACCCACCTCACCTGGTACCCAAACACCACATCAAGCCGCTTCTCACGCTCGCCCTATTAGTATGGTTCCTTTACGAGATATACCCTTACTTCAGCGTAGAGAATTTAAAGTTCACGGGGGTCAGGTGGGGGACAGTGTGTCAGATATTAGCTACCATGGACTTTGTAAACAGATAGATGAGGGGCTCAAAGCAAGTCACTCTGAAGGTGAAATCATCCAGGGCATCCTCCGTATTGTCAGACCCGGACAGTTTAAAGATATGCTTGTTAACAAGGATGATTTAACACTCTGTGAACTCAGAAGCTTTTTGCACTCCCACTTAAGTGGAAAAAGTGG
Source organism: Entelurus aequoreus (assembly GCF_033978785.1). Lineage (NCBI taxonomy): Eukaryota > Metazoa > Chordata > Actinopteri > Syngnathiformes > Syngnathidae > Entelurus > Entelurus aequoreus. Next base: position 83,764,412 of record NC_084731.1, on the reverse strand, counting down.
AAGTGAGTTGTTCCAGGAGTTAATGAGCACCCGGCGGCTTGAGAGTGAAAGTCCCCAACAGTTCCTGTACAGGATGATTGGACTAAAACAGAAAGTGCTGTTTGCATCTAGACAAGGTAATATGGACATTGAGTATGAACCTCGTACAGTGCAGAATGTGTTTTTGCGCACTATTCTCCAGGGCCTCCTACCCAAATTTAGTGACATTCGCACCAAACTTAAACCACTGTTGTCCAACTATGCTGTGTCAGATGAAGCACTAATTCGGCATGTGAGCCAGGTGTGCGGTGAAGAGAGTGAGAGGCAGCGAAGACTTGCTCATGGATCTCGTCATAAGGTAACACACGCTCACAGTGCCCAACTTGAGACTGATAAGGACATAGAAAAAACATTACAGCATAAGACAAAGAATAAAAGCAATGTGATAGAGGAACTTAATGCCAAAGTTGATGCCCGGACAAAACTGGTTGAGTCTCTCACAGCTAAACAAATGTTAGAACAACCCTGTAGATGCACAAATGACAGACCAAGGCCCAGGCAAACAGCAAGACAATATAGATGCCCCAAGTGTGCTGAAGAAGGCACAAGCCCATGTCACCATTGTTTTCTATGTGGGGAGGTCGGGCACAGAGCTGTTGGCTGTCTCAAGAGGCCTCGTGTCCAGAGTGCTAACCAACCCCCTGCTGATGTCCACATCATAATGAACAGCAGCCCCTGGAGCCCTACAGAGGTGAAGCCACCAGGGGAGAGACCAGCACATGTAAGAAACATTGGAATGTCCTCTCTTCAGTCCAAAGACACTGAGGTGCGTGAACAAGTAGCCCAGTTAGTATGGAAAAAATGCAGGGTCAAGTGCAACATTAACAATTTTACAGTTGAGTGTTTGCTGGACACAGGTGCTCAAGTGAGTCTTCTTGATCGTAAGTGGGTAGAAACTTACCTTCCCGACCATAAGCCAAGCCCATTAGCAGATCTCATAGGGCGTAAACCTCTAAGTGTGCTCGCAGTGAATGGGGAGCCCTTGCCGTATGAAGGTTGGGTGGGAGTGAATGTGAGTCTCCCTGATAATAGCGACCCAAACCTATCAATACAGGTACCCTTCTTAGTAAGTAGTGTGCCCATGGACCGCCCCCTTATTGGTTTGAACGTAATTGAATGCTTGATAATGGGACCGAAGGGTGAGTCTGACTTCATATCAGCCCTTGTGACCCTCCTACGTGGAGCCTTAAGCATTGAGAATGACAAAGCAATAGCACTTGTCAGTCTGATTCAGACACATGCCTCTCATGATAATGATGTCAGACATGGTATGCTTAAAGTGGGATTTCATGATGTTGTTATTCCAGCTGGTGCGGTCAGACAAGTAAAGTGCAGGATTCCACCTTTGTTTGATGTGTCAAACAAAGGTGGAATCCTGCACTTAACTTGTCTTTGTTTGACAATACGGAGGATGCCCTGGATGATTTCACCTTCAGAGTGACTTGCTTTGAGCCCACCTATCAATACAGGTACCCTTCTTAGTAAGTAGTGTGCCCATGGACCGCCCCCTTATTGGTTTTAACGTAATTGAATGCTTGATAATGGGACCGAAGGGTGAGTCTGACTTCATATCAGCCCTTGTGACCCTCCTACGTGGAGCCTTAAGCATTGAGAATGACAAAGCAATAGCACTTGTCAGTCTGATTCAGACACATGCCTCTCATGATAATGATGTCAGACATGGTATGCTTAAAGTGGGATTTCATGATGTTGTTATTCCAGCCGGTGCGGTCAGACAAGTAAAGTGCAGGATTCCACCTTTGTTTGACACATCAAACCCCCTTGTGCTCTTTGAACCCAATGAAAATAACCCACAGTTACAGCGGCTTGATGTTGGTGACAGTCTCTTGGAGATTAACCAAGCAAAAATACCCTGCTTGAGAATCCCCATAGGCAACCACAACAAGCATGAGATCACATTATCCTGTAAAACAATATTAGGCAGCATTGAGCCTGTTGTTAAGATAGTATCAACTGACGAACCACAGCTGACTGAAACAAAAGTTCCTTTTGAGTCCCCAAATGCTGAGTCTCAAAACACCAAACAGGGTACAACATCTTGTGTGGTGGAGCCATGGGACCCACCTGTTAACATTGACCACCTGACAGAGGAACAACAGGAAATAGCCAAACAACTCTTGCGAGAGGAGACAGGAGCATTTGCTCGAGATGACAATGACATGGGGTGTATCAAAAGTTTAGAAATGTCGATTGCACTTAAAGATAATACCCCTGTTCAAAAATCTTATGCATCCATTCCGAAACCCTTGTACAAGGAGGTCAAGGAATATATTGGGGATCTCCTTGCTAAAGGATGGATTGTTAAGTCTAAATCCCCCTACTCCGCACCAGTCATTTGCGTGCGTAAAAAGGATGGGACACTTAGACTATGTATTGACTATCGCCTTCTGAACCAGCGCACAGTCCCTGACCGCCATCCCCTTCCCAGGATCCAAGATCTCACAGACACCCTGGGGGGATATACTTGGTTCTCCATCTTAGATCAGGGAAAGGCATACCATCAAGGGTTTATTGCAGAAGGTTCACGTCATCTGACCGCCTTTATCACCCCATGGGGTCTATTTGAGTGGGTACGCATACCATTCGGCCTGACCAATGCGCCAGCTGCATTTCAGCGCAGTATGGAGGAAATGCTTGCACCCCTGAGGGATGAGTGTTGCATCCCGTACCTAGATGACATATTGTGTTTTGCCAAGACCTTTGAAGATCACATTGAAATGCTCAGGAAAGTTTTGAGAGCCCTGCAGAAGCATGGAGTGAAACTCAGGCCCACAAAATGTGACCTTTTTAAAAAAGAAGTGCGGTACATCGGTCGCTTGGTGTCAGCCGAAGGAGTGCGCATTGACCCCAAAGACTTGGAAGCTGTGTATGCCTTGAAGAATGACCCTCCGACTACAATCGGAGATGTGAGAAGGATTGTAGGCTTTTTGAGCTACTACAGGTCCTATATACAGGATTTCTCCAGAATGGCAAGCCCCATTTATGAACTCCTCCAATCAGGGAGAAGTTTGATACAACAATTGCTAGATAGATCAGGGGCTCGAAAAGGAATAGGTGCTCAATTGCCATCCAAAACCCCAATTGAATGGACCAGGACGCATCAAGAAGCCTTATGCAAGCTGATTGACCAGTTGGTCGAGCCACCTGTGCTGGCATATCCAGATTTTGAACTGCCTTACATAGTCCACACAGACGCTTCTGACAAGGAACTTGGAGCGGTTCTTTATCAGAGACAGAATGGAATGCTCAGAGTGGTTGCGTATGGCTCAAGGACTCTCACACCAGCTGAGAAAAACTACAGACTACACTCGGGCAAGTTAGAATTCCTCGCCCTCAAATGGTCCGTCTGCGAAAAGTTTAGGGATTATTTGTATTATGCCCCACACTTTACTATCTACACTGATAATAACCCTTTAACTTATGTCATGAGCACTGCTAAATTAAATGCAGTTGGCCACAGGTGGGTGGGTGAACTGTCAGATTTTAGATTTGATATACGGAACAGACCAGGCAAAATAAATGTTGATGCTGATACACTCTCACGTTGCCCCCTGGATATCAACAAATATGTCAATGAGTGTACCCAGGAATTGACCAGGGAAGTTGTCACCACGACATGGGGAGGGTGCAGAGCAGGCGAAAGAGGAGATGTAGCCTGGATAGCTGCTTTGGCTCTGGCCCAAGGTGACCAGCTTGAACCCAAGACCAAAGAAACATTGGCACCATTTAGTCTCACTGAACTCCAACAGGCCCAGCAAAGGGACCCAGTGATTGGAAATATTCTACGATTGAAAGAGTCAAATGCAACACTGACTGACAGCATGAAGCAAAGTCAGCAAGGGTTAGGCGAAAAGTAATGCATGAGTGGACAAGGCTGCACATCGAAGATGGAATCCTCTATCGCAGAGCGACGTCAACTAGTTTTACCTGCTAGCCTCAAAGCATTGGTTCTCAAGCACTTAAATGACGACATGGGTCACGTAGGCACTGAAAGAGTCCTTAGTTTAACAAGGCAGATGTTCTATTGGCCTTACATGAGGCGGGAGATTGAGACATATGTTACCAGACAATGCTAGTGCATAAAACAAAAAAAACCTGCGACACACGTACGAGCCCCAATGAGTAGCATAACAACCAACTCTCCGCTGGAGCTTGTCTCAATTGACTATTTGCATTTAGAACAGAGTAGAGGAGGCTACCAATATATCCTAGTGGTAGTTGATCACTTTACCAGATTTGCACAATGTTATGCGACCCGTAATAAGTCAGGAAAAACTGCGGCGGAGAAAATCTTTAATGGTTATATCCCCAGATTTGGCTACCCCTTGAAACTGCATCATGACCAAGGGCGCGAATTTGAAAATAATTTATTCAGAACACTACAGCAACTGAGTGGAGTGGGACATTCCCCGACGACCCTATACCACCCTCAGGGTAATCCGGCCGAGCGCTTTAACCGCACAGTGCTGCTAATGTTGCGAACCCTGAGTGAGGAGAAGAAGGAAAAGTGGAAAGATTACATACCCCAGATTGTCAGTGCATACAACAGCACACATCATGAAGCAACTGGTTACTCACCTTTCTTCTTGCTTTTCGGGCGTCATCCACGATTGCCGATTGACCTGCTCCTCAGGATGACTCACCAGGAGGAACCGCAGACAACCAAAAGGTATGCCGAGAAATGGGCAGAATGCATGACCGAAGCTTACAGAATAGCTTCAGAAAACAGCAAAAAGTCAAGTGCCCGCGGTAAAAAGTACTATGACAAGCATGCGAAAGGAGTAGTGTTGCAACCGGGAGATCGAGTGCTGGTACGCAACCTAAGTGAAAGAGGTGGCCCTGGAAAGTTAAGGTCCTATTGGGAAAACAGCACTTATGTTGTGAAAGACCAGGTTGGTGACAATCCCGTGTACAAGGTAGTTTCAGAAAAAGATGGCAGCAAGTCACGCGTTTTGCATCGTAATTTATTGCATCTTATTAATGACCTACCTGTCAACCTACCAGTAGAGGAAGAGAGAGGAAAAAAGGTAACAGAAAGGAGAGCAAGAACAATTTATATAAATATTCCACCTGATTCAAACAGGCTCTGATGATGATGGCAGTTCTAGCTATTATGAGCTAAGATATAACGTTGGTATGGGAGACAGACCAGACGTGGAACCCTCCTTGGTCCCCAAAATTCAATCAGGCCCTCTGGAGTTCAGCCAAATCGCCAACCAAGGACCAACTTTGAGGAAAAGGGACTCAGCAAATAGGAGACATGCACCCATGAACGGGACAGAAGGACCAGGAAAGAGGGATCATTTACGGGACAATGATGAACATATTTTGGAGAACATCAGTGATAGGGATATAGAGGGATATGAGGGAACTAAAAGATCTGAACCCAGAAACCTACCTGTCATGGAAGAGGGATGTGAACGAGAGCAGTCTTTTTCGCAAGACGAACAATCGCAACTGAGCCCCACCCCTGACACTGAGGGACAACACCCAAGAAGGTCCACTAGAAATAGGCAACCGCCATCTCGATTTACTTATGATACCCTTGGTCAGCCTTCTTTTAATGTGCCTTCAGTAGTTAACAGTGCAGAGGTATATGCGGGCCCTTCAATGGTAGCTTGGAGTATTCTAGGACACCCACTGTTTCCCTATCCAGTGACATCCCAATTTTTCAACCCGTCATTCTGTTCGCCAAACGTGTACACCATACAAACATCTCCGCACATGCCAATGTATGTCTCATAAGGCACCTACATAGATGTACAGAGTTTGTGATAGTTGTATTTTGAAGTTGTGAAATGTCGGGAGCCATTCGTTCTTTTGTTGGGGTGTGTGTGACACTTACAATTAGTAGTCACAATTGTTTTGTAAAATGAATGTGTAAATAGAGTATCCTAATTTAGTTCGAGGTATTTTCATATCTAAAGTCACAGCTAAAGTGTATGTTTCCAAGCTGAATGCCACAAAACATGTTATTCCGCCACGCCAGCAGGGGGAGCACTCGTATAGGAAAGGAGGAAAATGGGAGGTGCTTGTTAGTGCTTCCGTGTCTCAGTCAGGTCACACAACGCAATCAAGCACTTTGTGTCTCGTTTTTATTCCTATAAAACAGGTCTGTGAAGTGTGATAATATTAACACATTTGTCTCCAAGCAATTATAAGCGTTTCTGAATATAGAAATATCGAAGTATATTGTTTAAAAGTGTGTATGTGTGATGAAATTTGTAACGTTCAATAAGCGATGTCTCCCTTTGTGTGTGAGCGCGTGGTTGGGCGGGAATGGCGGCGGCAGTGGATTTGTTGAAGTTAAACTGTGATTGTTAAGAAGTTTTATAGGTATAGTCAGGTAACAATGTGTGTAATTGTAATTGATTTATAATGACAGTGACAATATAGAAAAAAGCGTTCAAGAAAGCAGCAATATTAAAAAAGAAGCAATGTCAGGATACAGTACAAACATGTAAGATGAAGAGGTTTATTAAAGCAACAGTACCGTTATGTGATGCTTATACACAGGAAATATAGTGTTTGGGTATGTAACGATCAATCCTCCATGTTTTTGTGAATTTGTTTTATCATTTCAAAAGTAAAGATGTAATTGTTTAACGATGTGAATGAACAAATGTAGAACTGAAATTACATTATCGAAACTATTTGGATGTGATTAAAAGCACAATAGAAATGCAAATGAGAGTAAAGAAATCAAGGAATAAATTGTTTAATAAAAGAGTGAGGTCACACCCTGCGATGACAACGCAATCAAGCACTTTGTGTCTCGTTTTTATTCCTATAAAACAGGACACACTACATCGAACACTGGGACCTGGCTACTCAGTGCGAGGCCTGTAAAAGTCGCATATTCATCTGAATATGGGTTGAAAATGATTTGCAAATCATTGTATTCCGTTTATATTTACATCTAACACAATTTCCCATGGAAATTTCCCATATGGAAACGGGGTTTGTACATAAGATGTGTGATTGTAAATACTGTTAATGAGATTAATCCTTAATAAAATTCCCTTCAAGAAAAAAGTAGCTTTGTAATAAAAAAGCCTTTTACCCAAAAATGCATTTCTCATTGAAAAACAACCCAAAAATGGTTGATAGTTTTGAAAACCCAGAAATTGATTTAAAATAATAATTAAAATAACCCCAAAAATGGATTGCTCTTCATAAAAATAACTCACAAATGTAACCCAACACTCACAACTCATAAATTGGGTTATCAAAATAACCCAGCATTTTTTAGTGTGCAGGCTTGCTCACTTAAGCCGGTGAATCAGTACTCTGTAGTACCGACACAATTGATCGGTACCTAATTTCGGTACACGTCCCTTGTGGGGATACAGGACAAACCAACTGTTAGACGTATACATTTTAATAATTGGTCTTTAAAAGTTATTTCTTACATTGTTATTGTGCTTTTAAAAAGTACGTGTTATGTTTTTTAATCAACATTAAAACACTTCCTCGTGTCTACATAACCTGTAATGGTGGTATTTTGGTCAAAATTCCACGTACATTTTGCTTTGTAGACCCATCTTTAAGCCCCTTTTTGACTCTCTTGTCAGTTTAGAAAAGTGGGTTTTGCATGATACATTTTTTTGCTTTCAAACAAATTTGTCAGAAAAGTATGGAGCCTCTAAAGGGACATGGATGTTTTGTAAAATTTCGCAAAAGTATTGCGAGATCTCGCAATACTTTTTTCGAGATCTTGCAATACTTTTTGCGAGATCTCCCAAAAGTTTTTTTCCGAGATCTCCCAAAAGGTTTTTTTCCTATGTCAGTGAACCGGAAGTAAAACAGACACAGTACCCATTACCGCGTTCAAAGAACTCCGGCTTATTAGTGATTCTCAGAGCCCCAAAAAAGTCTGCGGGCAATAGAGTGTTTTCTATTTGGACTCTAGTACTCTGGAATGCCCTCCCGATAACAGTTAAAGATGCTACCTCAGTAGAAGCATTTAAGTCCCATCTTAAAACTCATTTGTATACTCTAGCCTTTAAATAGACCCCCCTTTTAGACCAGTTGATCTGCCGTTTCTTTTCTGCTCTGCCCCCCTCTCCTGCGTGGAGAGGTTATTCGGTGACCACAGATGAACCGCTAGCTGTCCAAAGTCGGGACAAAGGGTGGACTGTGTATCAGTTGGGGATGTCTTTGTGCTGCTGACTTGTCTCCACTCAAGATGATCTCATGCTGGCCCCACTATGGACTGGACTCTCACACTATTATGTAAGATCCACTATGGACTGGACTCTCACACTGTGATGCTAGATCCACTCAACGTCCATTGTCATCCCATTGGGTTGAGTTTTTTCTTGCCCTGATGTGGGATCTGAGCCGAGGCTGTCGTTGTGGCTTGTGCAGCCCTTTGAGACACTCGTGATTTAGGGCTATACAAGTAAACTTTGATTGATTGATTGATTACAACGAATAAGCCCCCTCGCTTTGAGTATTCTTTTCAGATGTCTCTCACTTATGTCAAAGCCATGTCTACGTGCAAGAACGGATTTGATGTCTTTATATGTTAGGCCAATACTAAAATAGAAATCAATAAACTTCTCCCACGGATGATGGGTAGGCTCCTCCATCGCTTTGTCTGTTTCACTTCCGGTTCACCATTGCTGTGTCTGTTTTACTTCCGGTTCACTGACATGGGAAACACATTTTTTTTCCCTCCGTGTCCCTTTAGGGGCTCCGTACAAAACTGTATAAATCTGACGGGGTCCATCCATCCATCCATTTTTTTACCGCTTATCCCTTTTGGGGTCGCGGGGGGTGCTGGAGCCTATCTCAGCTACAATCTGATGGGGTCAAAAAAATAAATACATCTATAAACATTAATATCTGGCTGTTTTAAAACTCATGGTCAATCAATTGTAGGTCAAACAATATCAAATAAAGCAATGGCACACATTTTGTCTGCAGCGGCATTTGGTTATTTCATATCAGCAGCCCTCAGGCAATCTGGGGGCAGCTTATGATTACTGACATGAAAAGGCTTGAGCCCCCCCTATGCAGAGCTGCTCAAAGGTGAGCAACACCCAGCTTAACACCAGGAGGCTATTACAGCTCTGTGCTGAGTGCCCCAGCCAACAGGGTAGGAGTTAATGAGTCTGGGAATATGAGAGAAGTATATTGACGAGTAGGGGATATTTTCTTAAACTGAGTCCAATACAGACATTTTTTTTTACAGGCTGATGATTTGACCGATTTGAACCTGTGTGCAATTTGTCATATGTAGTCAAATTATATTCATATTGTTTTGTGTTTTCACAACATTTTTACAATTTGGCTGCAGGTACAAAACTTTTTTTTTTTAAATAGTTGAAAATCTTCCGACTCCAAATAATTAATTTGTAACGGTATATTGAATTAAAACCGCCTCAGGTGTGGTCCATTCATATCCATATCCATGTGTGTCCAATTCAGTGCTTCTCAAATAGTGGGGTGGGAGTGTAACAGGCTATCACAATCATTCTACAAAAAGCTGTGTACTACAAAATGTGCCCATTGTAGCTATTAATCTTGAAAGACTCATTTTTATTTCTTAAAAAATAATCACTATAAATTTTTTTTTTTTAATGTTGCTGATCAATCTGAATTTATTGTTATTTACTGAGTTTATTTAATTTATTAAATGGTTCAAGTCGGTCAAAAGATGTATATAGTTTAAATAAGGATTTCATTTGTTTTTATATCAGGTAAATTGATGCCCTTTAAATCTTTTTAAACATGCTATTTTGAGTTTCTTGGTGTTTTTCTGTGTGTCGTGTTTTAGTTCCAGTCCTGCGCTCTTATTTTGGTGGCTCTGCCAGTTTTGTTGGCGTTTTCCTATAACTGCTTCACACCTATCTCTGAGCACTAATCCCCGCACCTGTTTTCTGTTAGCAATCAGGACTATTTTAATTGAGCCTTTGGCCACCTTCGTTGTTGGGACTTTGTGAATGTTTATTAATGAGGACGCTTCTCCTGCCGCGTAAGTCTTTGCTGTGCTCCAGCATTCCGTTTTGTTGTTTTGTAGCCTGTAAGTTTTGGTTTCTTTTTCCATAGGCTCTCATATGCTTCAGTGCCTTTCCAAGCGGCATTCGTCTTTTGTTTATTTTTGGTTCCAAGATTAAATACATTTTTACCTGTAACTACCTTTCCTAGCCTTCTGCATTTCTGGGAACACACTAAATGTTGCCGCCGTGTGACCCCAGCATCACATAAGTCCCAACCAAGAGAGACAAGTGTTTCTGCAGAACTCGTTGAGGAATACACAGAAGAGGAGTTTGAGAGGATAATTCGGTAACAAATGGAGTCATTACATCCTTTCTATAATAACACTTTTTGGCCTAGTGCCAAGTCAGCACGTCGTTGACAAAAGGTGGAAGTTGGCCCTAGTAGCTTTGACACACTGTCGGTACGAGCAGCCCACTAAGCCCGTACTGCTCGTAGGTCATGTGCAGCACACCTCCACTCCAAATGAGGTGGAATATGGTAAGCAAAAAAAGGCAACCTTTTCATGTTCGGTGCTGCAAAACAGTGCAGTCCAGTTTTAACAGAGCCAGCTGAACCCGTATCACCAGCAAGCGCACAAGGGGCTGGGGCGCGTGGCAACGCCTCCACGTACGGACAATATGGATTTTTTTCCAAGGGCTAGAACGACCAGTCAGCCCCAGCCGTCTTAGTTTCAAACTCCGGCCAGAGTGATTTCTCAGCTCCCGAAAGCTGAAGCTCTGCCAAGACCAGCAAGAACCCCACTCTAGACCTCCCTCCTCCCACCCAGGACTGTTGCTCCAGCAGTGGGTGACAGCATCTGGTATCCGCTTCCTTTTGTTGTATGTCCAGCGAGGCCGCCCACTCAAGCACGGCCACTGCCGGCAGTTCTACGTCCAGCGAGACCGCCACTTCCTGCACGGCCACGACCTTCAATCCTGCAGCCTCCACGACGTCCAGTTCTGCAGCCTCCGTGACCTTCAGTCTTGCAGCCATCGCCACCTCAAGTCTTGCAGCTTCCGCGTCCTCCTGTCCTGCATTCTCTTTGACGTCCAGCTTGCCTGCTGCACAAGCGCCCGTCTGTCACTCGCCCTCCCCGCTTGCTGCAGAGGTGCCGCTCTTCGTCGGCCAAGAATGTGGCTGTTCCATCGACACTTTGCATGCCATTAGCAGCAATGCTCAGGACCCGGGTATGGACCTTCACAGCTGCCAGAGGGCCGTCCTCTCTTAGTTCAGCCTCCTCATCAGCCATGAAAGTGGTCTTTACATAGATGTTCTCTGCGCCATAAGCAGCAACGCCCTGGACCCGGGCGTGGACATTTAGGGCTGCTGGTGCGCCGCTGCCTCTCACATGGCCGCCCGCCACGCCAGCTGCAGCGGCGGTCTCTTCCCTTCTGGCTGCGAGGACACATGGCCAGGCAACCCATCGAGTGCATTATGTCATGGTCTGTCACATCAGATCATGCCTTATTTTAAGTTTATTGGTGTTTTACTGTGTGTAGTTTTCTTAGGTCCGGTTCTGCGCTTGTATTTTGGTGTTTTGTTGGTGTTTCCTATAGCTGCTTCACACATGTCTCTGAGCACCAATCCCTGCATTGGTTTTCTGTTAGAAATCACAAAATTTACAGTACAGATAAGAACAACATTTTGTTTCATTAGCTTGTTGTAGTGCAGGATAAAAGAGCAATAAGGTGCAGATATAAATAAATAGATTACTGTACAGATAAATATATTGCACTTTTGCACATGCGTCTGCGTTTATGGATGTTTGTTATATTGTCTTTATATTCCAGCGATTTTGGGGAGGAATTGAGGGAATTATTATGATGCGTTCAAGAGTCTTATGGCCTAAGGGAAGAAGCTGTTACAGAACCTGGAGGTTCTGCTACGGAGGCTGCGGAACCTCTTTCTAGAGACCAGCAGTGAAAACAGTCCTTGGTGGGGGTGGGAGGAGTCTCTACATATTTTCTGAGCCCTGGTCAGGCAGCGGCTTTTTGCGATTTCTTGTATAGCAGGAAGAGGAGTCCTGATTATCTTTTCCGCCGTCCTCACCACTCTCTGCAGATACTTCCAGTCTGAGGCACTGCAGGCTCCAGTCCAGACAGAGATTCAATTGAGGCTTAAATTGAGCCTTTTGCCGCCTTTGTTGTTGGGACTTTGTGAATGTTTATTGATGAGGACGCTTCTCCTGCTGCACTCCTCTGTGCGGAAGTCTTTGCTGTGCTCCAGCATTCTGTTTTGTTGTTTAGTAGCCTGTAAGCTTTAGTTTTGTTTTGCATAGCCTCTCATATGCTTTGGTACCTTATTCAAGCGGCTTCCGTCTTTTATTTTTCTGGGTTAAATACATTATTACCTTCAAACTACCTTCCTTGGTTTCCTGCATTTCTGGGAACTTGCCCAAATATCGCCATCATGCGACTCAAAGATCACGGAAATCTTAGCACTGTAGACAGGATCCTGAAGTCGCTCTGAGCTACGCGGTAGGAGGCCAATTGTGCCATTTCAGCAATACAAACTTGGTATACTGTTAAATGTTGCTGTTCCTGCTGTGACCAAACAAATGTAAGTTTCGATTAGACAATTGTCGTTCGCGTTTAAGCGCCGCTCAGAGACAAATTTGATTGGTGAAAATTACGTTGAATGGCCAAAATGTGCAGGATTTGTGTGAAATGGCGGCATGGTTACATCGTAAAAATACCGAAGGGACTGATTGTGCGACAATGTCTGACTTTAAAACCAATCATTTATAGGTCTACCCTATAATATTCTATAGTAATTATAATATAGTTACCATGCAGAAAGGTAACTACCATTTCATCAAGCGTATGTGTGTGCTAGCAGTATGTGTAGTTAGCATTCTTTCATACAGTATAAAATCCGGACCACTAGTTGACCTTTAGGCCAGGCCGCGCTCCATCGCATGCATCAAAGCACGCATTGCAAAGTGGATTGCAAAAGTTTCGATGATGATCGAATGATAATTGACCTGCCACGTTTCTATTCCTGACCTTAATTGAAATGTACATGTACCAGTGGCGTGCGGTGAGGTTAATGTCTGGTGAGGCATGACTGCATCATCACAGTCAAATTTACAAACATATGAACCTGCAGTGCAGGTGTACCTAATGTTGTGTCCCTGCGGTCGTTCGCGGCTCCTGCAGCGCGAGCATTGTTGTTTTTGCACTTTTTGGCTTCTTGTTAAGTGACTTTTTTTTGGGTGGATTCGGTCTTGCACGTGGAGGGTTTGGGTGTGGGCTTTGGTTGGTGTGGCCGCGGCGCTCCCGTCGGGCAGTGCATTCTGCGGCGGAGATGCTTGGCACCAGGAGGCGGGGTTATGAGACGAGCCTCACACAGTGTGTCTTCGCAGCAGATTTATGATCGCTCAGCACTAAAAATAAGTTACACACATACAGTTGTTGACAAAATACACTGTACATTATATACCACAGCTAACTAAACTATGGAAATGTATAATATAATTCATATAGCAATACGGTCTCACTGCACAGCAGGCCAGCAGTTAGCCGAGTCGCAATCCATGGTGAGGCACAAGTGCCTCAACTGGCTGCTGATCACCGCACCGTCTCATCTCAGTATTTGAATGGCAAATGTGAAAATAAAAATAATCTAAAACTGGTGAAGTTAAATGGAAAATAACTTTAGTATAATCACTGGATACATATAACAATTTAATTTTTTTTTTTTTCTTTTTACTTTTTTTTTCTTTCCATGATGGCAGGTGAGGCCGTGCCTCCGCTGCCTCTAGTGACTGCACGCCACTGACATGTACAGTATGCGTTTCGATGGAAACATGCATTAATAATGTGATTAACCTCCAGCTCTGAAACACATATCTTAAATTGGCTTATTTTACCCAAGCGTGAACGTGAGTGACCACTGTTTTCTAATCTAATCCTCCTTTAATTACTTTCCTTTTTAATGCACATAAACACCACTAAAACAAGTGTAAAATTCCATCTCACCGGTGAGGTGACAATAACCCGATGACACTGCCTTTAGAGCGTGGAATTTGCTGATCGGAGGCATGATTTATCGTACGCTCCATTGCACATTGTGAACATTCAGTAAATTAACGATCGCCCCATTTCACATTGTGCGGCCTGGCTTGTATTTATCTTACTAGAGTACAAAAATCAGTACGTCGGGTATCACTGCAAAGTGTTTCCCCGTGTCCTCTCCCGCTGTCAAACATCACACATACTGGTGTCCACAATGACTGTGATTACCGCGGTGTAACAAAGTCATGTTTCTGTTTCAACAAAACAATCTGTCAAAGCAACAAATGAATTTGCGTTCACCAGCCATGCCAAGAAGACATATAATTTAAAAAATTTCCATTTAGTACCGTGTGACGGCGGCTGTGTGCCAAGCCTGCCACTCTGCAATTGTTCTCGAATATTGTGAGAATTCAGGCGGGCAAAACTAGTCTATAAGCACAAGCTGTATTTTTAACCCAGCTCTGCGACCACTGATGTTTGTTTTTAAAGTTGCATTTGGGTATTGTTAACTTTTTCCAGCCATTATTATTTATTATTCAATTTAACAAGTAACATGTAAAATAATAATTTTATTATTATTAATAATTATTTATATAATATTATAATTATTAATAATAATAACATGCATGTTTTTTTCTTTTTTTTTCTTTGTTTACTTGTCCTGTCCAGCCACATTGGCAACTAATACTGTTGATTAAAGGCCTACTGAAATTAAATTTTCTTATTTAAACGGGGATAGCAGATCCATTCCATGTGTCATACTTGATCATTTTGCGATATTGCCACAGTAAAAAGTTGTTCTTGCAATTGTTGGATATGAATTCAAACCATAACCAACCATGCATCAATATAGCTCTTGTCTCACAGTAGGTGTACTGTCACGGCCTGTCACATCACGCCGTGACTTATTTTGAGTTTTTTGGTGTTTTCCTGTGTGTAGTGTTTTAGTTCTTGTCTTGCCCTCCTATTTTGGTGTTGATTGTCATGGCATGTACGGATGTACTTTGTGGACACTTTCTGCTCCACACGCTGTAAGTCTTTGCTGTCGTCCAGCATTCTGTTTTTGTTTACGTTGCAGCCAGTTCAGGTTTAGCTTCGTTTTGCTTAGCCATCCCTAAGCTTCAATGCCTTTTCTTTGTTTATTTTTGGTTTAAGCGTTAGATACCGTTTTACCTGCAAACCATCGTCGTCGTTCCCGACATCTACGAAGCAATTAGTTACCTGCTGCCACCTACTGATATGGAAGAGTATTACACGGTTACTCTGCCGAGTTCTAGACAGCACAGACACTTAACAACGGCACATTTGCGGATTATTATTACTGGTTTGCAAAAAATATTTTTAACCCAATTAGGTGAAATTACATAATCTCCCACGGCACGCCAAACAATATCTCACGGTACACTAGTGCTACCTTCACTAGGCCCTGCACATGCATTTGCTTCAGCAAGTCACACCCCAACCACGCAGGATCATTTGTGCCTCCAACTGAGATTCTACCCTTACCCAGACATCAGCAGCCCAGTAAACAAACCGAAAGCATGTGAGGACAAGACTCCTGACTGATACACCTGAAAAGCAGGCAATGAAACATGTCCATGAAGAGAGGAATAATAGACGAAAAGACAAAACATAAAGAAACATCAAATATCGAGGAAAACTGAAGAAGAAGCAAACCCAGAAGAACATTTCTGTGGAAAGCAGCTCTGAAGACAGTGAAGTTGCCATCTCATTTTATGACACTTCTGAGCATAAGGGCTCTAGCAATGAAAGGAGTGAACCAGATGCCTCAGATCTGGTAGTTGGTGACTTTGCCATTGTAAGATTTGCATCCAAATGCAGGAGCCCCCATTACATTGGCTTGGTTGATGCAGTGAGTGCCAGGGTTTCTCAGAAGATTTAGAGAAGCATAACTGGCAGTAAGAAACTCGCCTTTGTATTGAAGGAAAAGTGTGAAGCATCTTTCCCACCAAGTGATGCGCCGAAGAAGTTACTTTGACCTTAAAAGGCCGGAGGATGTGCAAAGAGGAGGCTTCGGTTCATATTCCCTTGCGACCTTGACAGTTGGAATATTGAAGAGTGTTAAAAGGTTTTGAAAACCATAACTGGTGGTTTGTTCTCTCAACTGTTAAAACAGTTTTAAAACAGTTTGTTAAAACACAGATGATCAGTTTACACCTCGATGGCTTAATTTACCCACTGACTGGATTCGATTTACCCCTCACACGGGGCAAGTTGAGTCGAAGGAGGGCGTTTTTTTGAGAAGTCCTAATAGACTTAGACTTAGACTTCCTTTTATTGTCATTCAAATTTGAACTTTACAGTACAGATAAGAACAACATTTTGTTGCATTAGTTAATGGTAGTGCAGGATAGAAGAGCAATAAGGTGCAGATATAAATAAATAGATTACTGTACAGATAAATATATTGCAATTTTGCATATGCATCCATGTTTATGGATGTATGTTATATGGTCTTTATATTCCAGCAAGTTAATCCATTTGTGGGGGGGAATTGAGGGGATTATTATGATGCGTTCAAGAGTCTTACGGCCTGAGGGAAGAAGCTGTTACAAAACCTGGAGGTTCTGCTACGGAGGCTGCAGAACCTCTTTGTAGAGTCCAGCAGTGAAAACAGTCTTTGGTGTGGGTGGCAAGAGTCTCTGCAGATTTTCTGAGCCCTGGTCAGGCAGCGGCTTTTTGTGATCTCCTGGATAGGAGGAAGAGGAGTCCTGATAATAATGGGCAGCTTTGTCAGAGATTCATTCTGATAATTTCATTTGACAAGAATATGTTTTCATACAAATTGTGTGTATTTTTCCCTGACCTCCAGGTCAACATAAGTAGAATCAGAACCAGAATCAGAAATACTTTATTAATCCCCGAGGGGAAATTAATATTTTTTAGCACAATCCAATTCAAGATCAGACAAACATTACAGGGAGACAGAACAGGATCGCTGACAGGTCTGCCAACTTCCGGCGCCCCTTACAAAAAAGATGAGAAACAGGTAAACGCTGGGGGTGTGAAAAAAAATAAAAATATTCAGTTTGGTCCTCTGGAGAAGGGGTCCAGACTGAGGCCAATGGGGGGGGGGGGAAACCTCATAGCCATAGCACACATAAGCATGTGTGTAAGAGGGAAACATCAAAGAACACAAAGGACATGAAATACATTAAAAGAGCAGAGCTGATGCAACCAGCCACTTCTACATACAGCTACTAAAGTAAAAACAAAACAAAAAAACATATACACAGTGGTGGCCTCTGCGGTGTTCCACGCAATTGTCTGCTAGGGTGGGGGGAGCAAGGCCAGAGACAGGAGCAGACCCAACAAAGCAACCAAGAGAGCCGATTCCACCCTCGGCCGCCCACTAACACCCTAAATCAAAATTCGAGACGTAGTTTATATTACGCCATAGTTGATTGGTCGATATGTTCCTTGTGACCAATCAGGACATCTGTTATGAATGATGACGTTAATAACATCATCATTCATAATGGTTACTACGGCCATTTTCCATATGTAAACAATGTCGGTTCTCGAGAGAAAGGACGTTTTACGAGTAAAAGAAATTGATAAACATGTCAAAAATAAGTTTCGATGGGACTGGATGGAAAGGGAAACCACTGATACTGTTGGGAAGAAGAAAGTTACGACTTTGTTCGGTGATTTTATTCGGAAAATCGATCGTCCCGGAAAGGTTTTGTGCACGTGGTGTCATGATAATATTGACTATGGATCACAAGGTTTCAAGGCTTTGGAAGTACATGCGAAACGCCAAAAACATATGAAACAACTTGAAGCAAGGAAAACAAACTTTTCACTAGCTGGTACTTTTGGATGTCAACCGAAAGTGAGCAAACCTTACGGACTTCATCTTTTGTTTACATCGACAACTGCCGTAGACATCGAGAGGAAAGATCCACCCACTTCAGTTGCAGACAGGGTTGTTAATAATGAGGTAAGCTAAAAAATATTTGCTTGCGAAATACGCATGTTTGTTTTAAATATTAACCAATTATTGCTTAGCGAAATATAAATGTTTTTTTCTAAAAATAAAAAGCCACGTGAAAATATATTATGAAATTACAGAAATTCAAAGAGTCGCATTATTGAATCCAGTTAACCATTTTTTGGAAATAAATTTGCATATAATACTATTTTGTAATAAGTTCTTATGTAGTCTGTTCAAACTATTGTCAGTGGTGTAACAATATTGAAGGTAAATATTTTCACACTTGTTTCATGCAATATGTCAGTGTCCTCACATTATTATTTCCTATTTTCAAATATGAGTAAACAATACTAAACATGTTTAATTATTTTCATAAATGTATATCCTATTTTGGCAAAAAGAATGAAATGTTTACATTACATGAACTGAAGTAATGTGGTAATACTGTAAATAAACTGTAGATAATAACACTGATCAATGTGACACCTGTGGATGTGAAATGAACACAAGATGTAAATATTAGTGACTAAATACTGTTGGGACTGAACCATATACAGTGATTCATTAGGATAATTGGGTTATGTATGTTCTATTAATGATGTTTTCATGTCTTTAAACACTAAAATATTTTCTTCAAATGGTGCTGTCTTTGTTAATTTTAGCATGTTAAATTGGTGAAAAACCAGGAGCTTAACCAGCTCCAGAATCCCCCAGACCCCCGGAAGTTTTTTCAGTCTTTTTCATTGTGGTCAAATCACATGCCTGATTGTTTGATTATTATTATATATATATATATATATATATATATATATATATATATATATATATATATATATATATATATATATATATATATATATATATATGGTTAATATATATAATACATCATTGTTCATACTGCCCCCTGGTGTCTGAGCCGTCACCTCCCCTTAGTCCAACCATAACACAGCGCAGTGAAAGAGGCTTCAAAAAAAGTGCGGACAGGACAAGACAAAGAGAGCAAGCAGGAAGAGGACGGGAGAAGAAGAAAAGGTGACCACCCTCACCAAGAGCCAAGGCAGAAAAGTTGTCTATAAGTGTAGATGATTGTGTACCTGTGTGAAGATCTTCTCCAATCATTTGTGTTGTTCTATAAGTGTAGATGATTGTGCACCTGAGTGTAAACATAGTCAAAGAAATGTGCTTGGATTTGTGCACACTTGAATACGTTTGAATTTTTTCTTGATTGTGTTTTCTGAAAGTCACGCAACACTCAATACATGAGGCCTCAGATCTGTATATGACGGCACTCATATCGAGCCTGGAAATGGAAAGGTGGCATTCCAAGTTCAATTAGTTGTATACCAGTTACTCAAAAACAAATCAACATTCTAGGAAATGACTGCCAGATGCGTTTTTTAGTAGAAAAAAAACTCCATAAAAAGAAGTTGTTTGTGAAATCATCTGGACACTATGAGGCCTTTAATCAAAATGTGAGACACCTTTGTAGTTGGTTAGCACTGTAGCAAAAGGAGCAACGATCCTTTATATGGGCAGGAAGTCAGAGACAGCACCAAGGACCCGTGTTAGGTATCTAAATAAATCATAGGTTTCATTTTGGCATATCATGACAGGCGCACTCTCACTTTGCTGCATTGCTATTTAAATAGAGCATCTGTCAGGTGGCATGAATGTTGGCAAGCTTGTTTGTCACTTGTTTTGTCTGTGCGAATATGTCAGAGGCTAAAAGTTTAATTCTCCTTCCCCTGAAGAGTTCTCCTGTCAGGTTCGCCCTGTTAAGTTACGCTGCTTGAATGTCCCAGGATATTTGCCGCCTGCCTGCTAATGTGCACATGTAAGCATTTTACGATTACCGAAGGCAGTCGCTCTGATCTTGTGACCTTTATCAATCAATCAATCAATCAATGTTTATTTATATAGCCCTAAATCACAAGTGTCTCAAAGGGCTGTACATGCCACAACGACATCCTCGGTACAGAGCCCACATACGGGCAAGGAAAAACTCACCCCAGTGGGACGTCGGTGAATGACTATGAGAAACCTTGGAGAGGACCGCATATGTGGGTAACCCCCCCCCTCTAGGGGAGACCGAAAGCAATGGATGTCGAGTGGGTCTGACATAACATTGTGAAAGTCCAGTCCACAGTGGATCCAACACATCAGCGGGAGTCCAGTCCACAGCGGGGCCAACAGGAAACCATCCCGAGCGGAGACGGGTCAGCAGCGCAGAGATGTCCCCAACCGATGCACAGGCTAGTGGTCCACCCGGCGTCCCGACTCTGGACAGCCAGCACTTCATCCATGGCCACCGGACCTATGCAACTCCCCCTCGCAAGGGACAGGGGAGAAGAGGAGAGAAGAAAAGAAACGGCAGATCAACTGGTCTAAAAAAGGCGGGTCTATTTAAAGGCTAGATTATACAAATGAGTTTTAAGATGGGACTTAAATGCTTCTACTGAGGTAGCATCTCTAACTGTTAGCGGGAGGGCATTCCAGAGTACTGGAGCCCGAATAGAAAACGCTCTATAGCCCGCAGACTTTTTTTTTTTTGTTTTGTTTTTTTTTTGGCTCTAGGAATCACTAATAAGCCGGAGTTCTTTGAACGCATATTTCTTGTCGGGACATATGGTACAATACAATCGGCGAGATAGGCTGGAGCTAAACCGTGTAGTATTTTATACGTAAGTAGTAAAACCTTAAAGTCGCATCTTAAGTGCACAGGAAGCCAGTGCAGGTGAGCCAGTATAGGCGTACTATGATCAAACTTTCTTGTTTTTGTCAAAAGCCTTGCAGCCGCATTTTGTACCAACTGTAATCTTTTAATGCTAGACATAGGGAGGCCCGAATATAATACGTTACAGTAATCGAGACGAGACGTAACGAACGCATGAATAATGATCTCAGCGTCGCTAGTGGACAAGATGGAACGAATTTTAGCGATATTACGGAGATGAAAGAAGGCCGTTTTAGTAACACTCTTAATGTGTGACTCAAACGAGAGAGTTGGGTCGAAGATAATACCCAGATTGTTTACCGAGTCGCCTTGTGTAATTGTTTGGTTGTCAAATGTTAAGGTGGTATTATTAAATAGATGTTGGTGTCTAGCAGGACCGATAATCAGCATTTCCGTTTTCTTAGCGTTGAATTGCAAAAAGTTAGCGGACATCCATTGTTTAATTTCATTAAGACACGCCTCCAGCTGACTACAATCCGGCGTGTTGGTCAGCTTTAGGGGCATGTAGAGTTGAGTGTCATCAGCATAACAGTGAAAGCTAACACCGTACTTGCGTATGATGTCACCCAGCGGCAGCATGTAAATACTAAAGAGTGCAGGGCCAAGAACCGAACCCTGGGGAACTCCGCACGTTACCTTGACATAGTCCGAGGTCACATTGTTATGGGAGACGCACTGCATCCTGTCAGTAAGATAAGAGTTAAACCAAGACAAGGCTAAGTCTGACATACCAATACGTGTTTTGATACGCTCTAATAAAATATTATGATCGACGGTATCGAAAGCGGCGCTAAGATCAAGAAGCAGCAACATAGATGACGCATCAGAATCCATCGTTAGCAATAGATCATTAGTCATTTTTGCGAGGGCTGTCTCCGTAGAGTGATTTGCCCTGAAACCGGATTGAAAAGGTTCACAGAGATTGTTAGTCACTAAGTGTTCATTTAGCTGCTGTGCAACAATTTTTTCGAGAATTTTGGAAATAAACGGAAGGTGGGAGACCGGTCGGTAGTTTACCATGAGGTCAGGATCGAGGTTAGGTCTTTTGAGTAGAGGATGAATAACCGCTTTTTTGAATGCTAGGGGAACAGTGCCGGAGGAAAGTGATAAGTTTATAATATTTAACACTGATGGACCTAATAATACAAACCGTTCCTTGATAAGTTTCCCAGGAAGTGGGTCAAGTAAACATGTTGTTTGTTTTATCCCACTTACACGCTGTAATAATTCCTCTAATGTTATTTCATCAAAAATAGAGAGACTATTTTGGAGGGCAGTGTCCGTCGTATATACAGTCGTATCTGTGTTAATAGAACCCAGTTGTAGCTGGGATGCGTTGTCTTTAATCTCCTTTCTAATGAGTTCAATTTTCTTATTAAAGAAATTCATAAAATCATCTACCGAGTGGGTGGAGCTACTGGGAGGAGTCCCTTGTTGGGTTAGCGATGCTACTGTACTAAACAGAAATTTAGGATCATTTTTGTTGAGGCGGATGAGATTTGAGTAGTATTTAGCTTTAGCTAAGGTAAGCATGCGTTTATAAGTTATTAAACTATCACTCCATGCTTGATGGAAAACCTCAAGTTTAGTCGCGCGCCATTTGCGTTCCAATTTTCTACATGATAATTTATGAGCTCTAATTTCTTCTGTAAACCATGCGGTGCGCCTTTTAGGGGCCCTTTTTTGCTTTAGCGGTGCTATACTATCAATAATTTCGCGCAAGGCATCGTCAAAGTTGTTAGTGAGGTTATCAATAGAGCCGACATAATTTGGGAATGGTGCCATTACCGAAGGCAGTAGGTCAGCAAGAGTCATCGTTGTGGCAGCATTAATGTTGCCGCCGCTATAGCAGTTATTATTATTATTAGCTTGTTGACAATGAGTCAAAACTTCAAATTTTATAAGGTAATGATCGGACATTACTTTAGTATATGGAAGTATCATAACTTTGGAGATGGTGACACCCCTGACAAGCACTAGATCTATTGTATTACCGTTGCGATGCGTGGGTTCATGTATTATTTGTGTAAGACCACAGCTATCAATTATGGTTTGGAGCGCCACGCACTGAGGGTCCGATGGGGTATTCATATGGATATTAAAGTCCCCCATTATGATTATATTGTCGGCGTGCGTCACTAGATCAGCAACGAACTCTGAGAATTCACTGATAAAGTCCGAATAGGGCCCAGGGGGGCGGTAGATAACAGCCAGGTCGAGAGGTAGCGGTGTGACAGACCTCATAGTAAGCACCTCAAACGATTTATATTTATTATTTAGGTTAGGGGTAAGGTTGAAATTTTCATTGTATATTAGTGCAACACCCCCTCCCCTTTTAAGAGGACGGGCAACATGCGCATTCGTATAGTTAGGAGGAGATGCCTCATTGAGCGCAAAAAATTCGTCTGGTTTGAGCCAGGTTTCGCTAAGACCAATGACGTTAAGATTGTTGTCTCTAATGACCTCATTAACTAATAACGCCTTGGGAGACAATGATCTTATGTTTAAAAAGCCCATAGTATAGGTATTGGGCTGTTTTGACGAGTTTTTGTTAAGATTATCCGTAGTGGCAATATTAACAATGTTGCGTTTATTATGCGTAGTGCACTTTAAATAGTTTCGACCATATCTAGGAATTGATATGACGGGAATTTTCCGATTGTTTGCTTGGTGCTGCAATAGACTGGACATATCATAATTTGCCACCTCAGTAGAATGCATGTCCACCTCTGACACAGACACAACAGAAAAAACATTATGTGAATTGTGTATTATTCTAAGAGAATTGCTATGCTTACATGGATTATCCAGCCTGGCGCTGGCTAGTTCTAGCTTAACTGACTCCTCACCCGGACTAACAGACATTGTAATTGCCTGTGACCGGGCTTGCTCTAGTGTAGTCAGTCAAGTGAGACTTAAATAGTAGTCTATGTTTCTAGACAGGATGATGGCGCCTTCCTGGTTAGGGTGAAGGCCGTCTCTCATCAGCAAGCCTGGTTTGCCCCAGAAAGAGGGCCAGTTATCAATAAACGTTAGTCCTTGTTGCCTACAGACGCTAGTCAGCCACTTGTTAAGCGAGACTAATCTGCTATATCTCTCATCATTGCCTCTCGCAGGCAGGGGGCCAGAGACAATTACTCGATGCCTGGACATCTTTCTGGCGAGATCACAAGTCCTGGCTATGTTTCTCTTTGTAATCTCTAACTGTCTCATTCTAGTGTCATTGGAGCCAACGTGTACAACTATATTTGCATAATTAGTGGTGCGATTAGCCTGTCGTACGTGTTTACTAGGCCTGTTGCGAGTTAGCTCCCTAAGATTAGCTTCAATGTCAGGTGCTCTGGCCCCGGGGATACACTTTACTGTGGCTGGTTTGCTAAGCTTTATGTTTCGGGTGATGGAGTCCCCTATGACTAAGGTGTGGTGCCCGGTAGACTGGGGTGTAGGACTAGCTAAAGAGCTAAATCTATTATGCGTCTCAACCGGTACACCGTAGCTTGTAGGCCGCTTAGGACTGCTACAAGCTGGGCTAGTTAGCTCGCTACAGCTAACGCTAGCAGATGTGTCCGCAACATCTAAAGTTACGACATTACTCTAACAGGCGGACACGGCCCTCTAGCAGAGCCAACCTCTCCGTGAGTATGGTGCAAGACGCGCAGGAAGCCATTACTCACAGTGTTTTCTGTCACCGAGTGAAGTTCCTGCTGTCCTCAGGGAAGTGGTCGCGGTCTGCGGGAGTAGCTTCCTACTTACCTTCTGACCGGCGCCGCCTTTCTCCGCGCTAGCTTAGCAGCTAGCTAGCAGTTGCGTCTTCTGAGTCCACACAGGAGCTGTCTTCCTTCCTCTTAGCAGGAAGAATTGCTTAAGAAGATGTACTTAATAGACCATTAAAACCTTACAAATGCTGACAATGTGTTGATACGTTTAAACACGCAACAAAGGTTTTGCGGCTGCTAGGGTTGTAGAAAATAATGATACTTCGATAACAACACGCAATAGTTATAGCAAAACTAGCTTCCCTCAGTATTTTAAAGACACATTTTCCTATGTCGATTGTTGCAGTGTGAGCTCTGAGTCAGTGTCAAAGAAGAAAGTCTGCAGTCTTTAACAAGGAGCCAGAGTTCAGTTCAGTTCAGTTTCAGTTTATTTGGAACATGTATATGACACAATGTAATGCATCACATATTTCCAGCTGTTTCATTACAGCACGTCCGAAAAGGAGTAGGAAGAAGCTGAGCTTATTTAATCCTACCCCATTTCATGCCATAGCAATTTTATCACATTTCCTTGTTCTCTGTAACAGAACAGTGAATAAATAAATAATACATAAATATACCATAGTAAGTAAACAAATAATAAATGCATAAATAATTTGTATCTCAAAATAAAATAAAAAGGTTCTTAAATGTTCAGCATAAATATTGTTCTGTGTACTTTGTGAACACTTGTAGTTTGAACAGTCTCTTAACTGAATCATATTGGTGCATTGTTTGATTTATTTGCTTAATCCATTCCATCATTTAATTCTACATACTGATATGCTAAAGGTTTTAAGTGTTGTACGTGCATACAAATGTTTTAAATTAGAATTTCCTCTAAGGTTATATTTCTCCTCTTTTGTTGAAAATAATTGTTGTACATTCTTGGGTAGCAGGTTATAGTTTGCTTTGTGCATAATTATAGCTGTTCGCAAATGCACCAAATCATTGGATTTCAATATTTGTGATTAACCCTTGTGTGGTGTTCATATTGTTGTTACTCAGCCAGTGTTTGTGGGTCTGATGGACCCATTGCATTTTGTGGCTTTTAATGCCTCACAATCAAACACGTTTATGTTAAAATACTGACTTATCCCAAAAAAACATCTGTAATGAAGTGCTTCGAGAGGCTGGTAAAGGAATACATTTGTCTCCAGACTTCCCCCCAAATTCGACCCATACCAGTTTGCTTATCGCCCTAACCGCTCCACAGAGAACGCCATCTCCTCTGCACTCCACCTGAGCTTAGAACTTCTGGAAGGAAAGGAGACACAAGTGCGGATGTTGTTCCTGGACTTCAGCTCAGCATTCAACACCATCATCCCGCAGCACTTGGTGAGCAAACTGGCCCCCCTTGGATTCAGTACCCCCTATGCAACTGGCTGCTTGACTTCCTCACAGACAGACCCCAATCTGTGAGAGTGAGCAACAATTCCTCCAGTGCCATCTCCCTGAGCACCGGCTCCCCCCAGGGCTGCGTCCTGAGTCAGCTGCTGTTCACGTTGATGACCCATGACTGCTGCGCCAGGTCCACTACTAACCACATTGTGAAGTATGCGGACGACACAAAAGTAGTGGGCCTCATCCGTGACAACAACGACATGGACTACAGGGAGGAGGTGAAACATCTGGTTGACTGGTGCAGAACCAACAACCTGGTCCTGAACGTCGACAAGACCAAGGAGATCATTGTCGACTTCAGGAAGCACCAGTCCAGCCACGTTCCACTCTTCATCAACGGCACAGCGGTGGAGATGGTAAGCAGCACCAAGTTCCTGGGGGTGCAAATAACTGACAATATGACCTGGTCCCTACACACCGGAGCTCTTGTAAAAAGAGCTCAGCAGCGCATACACTTTTTGCGTGGGATGAAAAGAGCACAGCTCCCTCCCCCCATTCTCAGCACATTCTACAGAGGCACTATAGAGAGCCTACTGACCAACAGCATCTCTGTCTGGACTGGAGCCTGCAATGCCTCAGACTGGAAGTCTCTCCGGAGAGTGGTGAGGACGGCGGAAAAGATCATCAGGACTCCTCTTCCTGCTATCCAGGAGATCGCAAAAAGCCGCTGCCTGACCAGGGCTCAGAAAATCTGCAGAGACTCCTCCCAAACCCACCAAGGACTGTTTTCACTGCTGGACTCTAGAAAGAGGTCCGCAGCCTCCGTAGCAGAACCTCCAGGTTCTGTAACAGCTTCTTCCCTCAAGCCGTAAGACTCTTGAACGCATCATAATAATCCCCTCAATACCCCCCAAAATTGGATGAACTCGCTGGAATATAAAGACAATATAACATACATCCATAAATGTGGATGCATATGCAAAAGTGCAATATATTTATCTTTACAGTAATCTATTTATTTATATATGCACCTTATTGCTTTTTTTATCCTGCACTGCCAACCAGCTAATGCAACGAAATTTCGTTCTTATCTGTACTGTAAAGTTCAAATTTGAACGACAATAAAAAGTAAGTCTAAGTCTAAGACCCACAAACGTTGGCTGAGTAACAACAATATGAACGTTGCATGGAAATTTCTCTGCCAGTTTCTGCATCCCACAGGGATTCTTCTTTTGTGTTTCTGCACCTGCGCTGCCCACACAAGGTTGCAACATTGTTTGCAAACACTGTCTGCTCTCATTTTCTCGCACATTTGACCCTCTGATGTTCTGTGTACCTACACTCTGTCCTCCCCGTTTAGGCCTGCTGCGTGTGTGTGTGTGTGTGTGTGTGTGTGTGTGTGTGTGTGTGTGTGTGTGTGTGTGTGTGTGTGTGTGTGTGTGTGTGGTACACAGAACATCAATTTCCACACATCTATTAGCCCCGGGTCCAGTGGACCCCGGACATCTTATATGTAATAGAAATGTGTAGGGGGGGTGTATGGTGTGTGTTCATTAAATATGTATTCTGATATATGTTCTTCACAGAAAATGAGCCAAAGCCAGTGAGTCTCAGTTTGAAAAATTAATTAATTGTGTCATTTTTATTTTGATAAAAATCGAAAACGGGTCCCACAGACCCGAACACCACACAAGGGTTAAATAAATAAAAGGTTTGTATGTTCTCTATATCCAACATTATGTATTCTTCTAATTGATCGTTTTTGTAACACCGTTATTTCTGCACAATAACTCAGATATGGCAACACTAGCGAGCAGTAAAGAATATGAAGTGATTTTTGGACTTGAACATGTTTAGCTTTATTCATTATTGACGTGTTTCTTGCTACTTTATGTTGTATATTTTTTACATGTCATTTCCATTTCATTTTATCATCTATTAATACACCCACAATGTGTTATCTATTACTCTTTCAATATCTACTCAATTTGTATTTGTGTTTGACTTTCTCTTCTACTGTTACCATATAGCATTATTTTAGTTTTACTGAGATTACTGAGTGTTTCCCATGTATTTATTTAATTGTGTCAGAAATCACAAATGCATATTTGGTACCAAATGATTTTTTTTTTATTAAACTTTTGTTTAATAAACCTAACCCTATTATTATTAGAAATTACTTTTACTGACAGTTTTGTCAGTAAATGTTTGCACTAAACTGAAAACAGAGAGGAAGTGACTATACTACAAGCGGTCTAAACTTACGGTCCACACAACGCACAAAACAAAGGTAAGTAAGACTACTGCTATACTGTGATGGGAAATATTGAACAATAACTACTGAAACAATAAACATGTCATGATCAAATAGCGCAGCAAAGGAATGGAAACTGGAACGCAGGAGCAGTCTGCCGTGACGTGTCTATGTGGCGGCCATCTTGGATAGGGCAACAGTCAAATTAAATGCAATGCATGTATAATGCTAATAAATCCTAACTTGCTCTTTTTTCAACCAATTTGCATGCAGTTCACTTTACTGTCAACCTCAAATTGTGTGCTGATAATGTAAAAACATTTTTATCTACAGCTCAGAGTGGCGTATCAGTGCTCGGCCGACTTCCTGTTGTAAATATTTATAATTTACTTTAATGTCCTCTCTTGTGCCCAATTATTTATGTTAAACCGTCTTGTGCGGAGTTACTCTCACCAGCGTGCCTTCACACTAATTCTCAGATTAAAACAAAAACAACGATAATAGGAGTCATGGAAACATGTATAACATTTTTAGGTCAAAAATAAAAAGTATGTACTTAACAGTACCTATGACTTGAAATGAACCAAAAAAACAAGCTGAGGACTTGAAACTTGACTTGGACTTGTACGTCCTTACTTGAGACTTGACTCGAGATTTAGATAAAAGACTTGAGATTTACAAAAAAATTACTCGAACCTATAATACAATTTACACCAGGCCCCCCCTGAATAAGCGAACCACGGGGCCCCTGGACGGCTATTCCATCACTGTATGTTGTTTGGGTTAGACCAGGGGTCGGCAACCTAAAATGTGAAAGAGCCATATTGGACCACAAATACAAAAAAAAAAAAAAAAAATGTCCGGAGCAGCAAAAAATTAAAAGCCTAATATAAGTGTTACTATGAAGACAACCCATTATGTAAGTGTCTATACTAGCTATATTAGCCTACTATCAAAGGCTGACACAAATCTTTGTTGACAAAAATGTTGTATTTTAATTTTTATTCTACGCATTTTTGCAACATTGTAAACCATTAGTAAAATGGAGGCTTCTCACAGGATGAGTTAACTTCTGGAAATGACCGACTCAGAATGGCCAAAGGTATAGATATTGTTGTCCAAGTTAAAGGAAATGGCAGGCTGTCTTCTTCTAATGGATTTATTACAATCTTTGCAAGCTGGGTAACAATTGCTGTAGTCTGGAACAACATGGCACACAAACAACTATCAGACATGCAGTCAATATTACATACGGATAATGTGTCATGAAACATGCAAATATAAATTAAATACACAAAGGACAAATAGTAAAGGAAATTAAATGAGCTCGAATATACCTACAAACGAGGCATAATGATGCAATATGTACATACAGCTAGCCTCAATAGCATGTTAGCATCGATTAGCTTGTAGTCATGCAGTGACCAAAAATGCCTGATTAGCACTCAACACTAGGGTTGGGTATCGTTTGAATTCGAACGATTCCGATTCCGATTCTTTGTTTCGATTCCGATTCCTGGCGATTCTCGATTCCGATTCTTTTAAGAGGCAGGGTCAAAAAAAAGTTTAGGATATTTTAAATGAGCTAGCTAACCTACAGTCTTTCTGAATGAAATAGTCTGACATTCTCCATCAATTTTAATTCTATTAACTTTTTATGAACTTTACTATAAATTCCTCACAGGGCTGTTTTCAACTAGAATATAAATATCAAATCTATGAACTTGAATATAAATATTATACATTATGAATACATTTTCCCAGGGGTACACTTTCCTCAAGAGAGCTTTATTTTTGAAAACCTCATGAAAACACATTTACACATAAGTGTATGATGCTGCAGGAAACCTCATGAAAACACATTTACACACACAAGTGTATGATGCTGCAGGTACTTAAAAATGTTACTGTGCTCCCACTGATGGGCTAACCTGGTGCAGAAAAGCAAATAAACAATAAGAAACAACTTGCAAAACCCAGTCCAGATTAGCAGCAGGTACAGTATAAAATCAGAGACAGTTCTTGTTTAGGAAAATGACCATATCCGCCTTCTCAGGCAGGATGCGTGAGCGTTCTGGACAGATAGTGTCTCCTGCTGTGGAAAATACACGTTCGCTGGGTGCGGAAGAAGCTTGAACGCATAAATAGGAGAAAGCGAGATATGACAGCAAAGGATAAGTCTTTTGTTGGTTCCACCACCATGCAGCAGGGTCGTCAGACATAAGTATCGGTGGAACGTCCTGGTACATCTGCAGCTCTCTCTCCACTCGTTTCTTGATGGACATGGAGCTCTTTTATTTCGCGGTTATTTCATTTTTTTTTGTAAAGTAAAGCCACACTATCGACCGCCGACGCCCGCTATCCATGCTTGAGCTTGACTGACTCGCTCGGCTATGCTAACTAACACTTCTGGGGTTGGGCGCTTCTTCGTTGGTGTTCAGCGGCTTCTTCTTCCGGTTCGGCGGACATATTTTTTTCTGGTCGGCTGACTGGGTATCGAAAATAGGAATCGAAATTTAAGCTTTTGAACGATTCCGGGAGAATCGGAAAGTTAGTCCCGGTTCCAATCGATACTCGATACCCAACCCTACTCAACACAAAACGATAACATCAACAAAGCTCACCTTTGTGCATTCACGCACAGCATTAAAAGTTTGGTGGACAAAATGAGAAAAAGAAGGAGTGGTATAAAAGAGTGGTCCCCGCACAAGAAAAATAAATAAATAACTACAAAAAAAAAATGTTTTAAACATTTATTTTTTTATTAAATCAACATAAATAACACAAGATACACTTACAATTAGTGCACTAACCCAAAAAAACTCCCTCACTCATTCTCGCAAAAGGGTTGTTTCTTTCTGTTATTAATATTTCCTACATTATATATCAATATAGATCAATACAGTCTGCAGGGATACAGTCCGTAAGCACACATGATTGTATTTTTTATGACAAAAAAAACGAAACAAAAAAAACATGGCCCGGTGGTAGGGGACCACTGATCTAGACCACAGATCATGACAAGTGGATGGTAAAAAATCTGCAATTTAAAGAAAACTGGACTGGATCATCACATGTTTGCTCCCTCCACAGCATAATAAGAGAAAGCACAGGATTTTTAAAGAGATATTTCCTTGACATTCAGAGGTGATGCATTGAAATCGGCATATGAGGCTGCAAGTAGGATTATTGTATTTGTTTTGGATGGACAGGACATTTTGTTTTGAATAATACAGTATTATTTCTGACATACCTCAATAAATGGTCATCACTGAAAACACTATTTCTGATTTTCTAAGATTCGAGCACCCCTGGCATAATGTCATAAGTGAAATCTGTAACATTGCTTTAAATAAGTTAAAACACAAGGTATAACCTTCTTGCTAGCTTTTTTGTTTAAAGCAACTCACCCAACCCCAAAACAATCACCCCTATAATCTGGCTCTCACATAGTCTGCTGAGAAAAATGTTAGCCCTTGGACAATTTTAATTGAGGACCCATGCTCTCCAGCAGGGATGTCAAACCCGTTTTCATTGAGGGCCACATCGCAGTTATGGCTGCAATCAGAGGGCCGCTTGTAATAGTGAATAATGTATGAACTTACCTCTAGATTTCATGATTAATCATATACATTGTTTCAAGTAGACTGGATTTTACAGTAAAAACTTTACATTTACAAAATTTCACTGTAAAATATAGTGTTTTTTTTGTTAGTTTTTTGAAAAAATTTACGGTAAATGGAAAAACAGTCCCACTGTTGTTGTTTTTTTTTGGGGGAGTAGGGGGGTATGGAAAAAGCTGGCAGCTTAGTTACCACAATTTTACTATTAAATTTACATTGTTTTTTACAACATTATATTGTCAATGGAAAAACAGTACAAGTTCCTTTTTTATTCCGGCAACTTAGCTGCCAGTTTTTCTACTGTAAAAACAAATGTCATGTTATTCCATTTACAGTAAAATACCAGTATAAACAAGATTTTACAGTAAAAAAAACCCCAGCTCAGTCAACAGAATTTTAACGCAATTTTTTTTTTAGTATTTTTCAATTTGCAGTAATACGCTGTAAAGAACATCGTAAAATGTATTGTCATTTTTATTGATTAGATGGGTAGTTTGCTGTAAAAGTAAGTATTTTTATATAGACAACATTTTTTTGAAAGTATGATAATTTACTGTATTATCTGTTGCAATAATGGATACTATTAAAGTTTAAAAGGCATGCAATTTGAAGCAGTACTGAAAAGAAATCCATTACATTTCGTGAGAAAATATCAACACATATCATTTCCAGATGTTTGCGGGCCAGATAAAATGATGTCGCGGTCCAGATCTGGCCACCGGGCCTTGAGTTTGACACCTGTGCTCTACAGTATAGTCAAAACAAGAAAAAGCAAAAAAAACAAGGGAGGAAAATAAAGACTGACAAGCAGCATTGGTTCTTAATCCAAAAAATAGGTACTGCACCATTACAGTCAGACATAATGACGAAAATAAATAGTTAAACTTTCACACATTCCGCAGTTGATTTAGGCTTTGTTCAGATGAGAGGTCATAAAAAGGACTGTTAAAGTAGAAAACCGCTGCACAGAAGAAAAAAAATGTCTCTTCTGCAATGCAGCAGAGGACAAACAACTGATTGTACAGTGAAACATACTTTATTCATTGCAGGAATGTAAAGCCGACAAACCACAGGCCAGCTTGTATGACTCGCAAATCCTCCAGCCAAGAAAATCCTGCCCTGTAAACATGTCCCTCTCTGATAATGCCTTAAAAGCCATTTTGCAGCGGAGCAGGTAAAATTTCTATTCTTTTGAACTCGCCGTGACATAAACCAATTAGTTTTCTTGTGGCATCCCAGCTTTCAATGTCATAAAGTAACAACAAAAGTGCTTTCTTGGACCACATTATCTGAATGTGTGCACTTTCTGCACTAGTGCATACAGGTGATATTAGTTCCAAACAAGTCATAGTTGCATTAGGGGTTTAAGTTAGAGTTGAAGTTAAAATGCAAACAAAGTTGGCATAACTTTACAAGTACAGAACTCTGAACCCCCACAAGGTCAGTACATTTGGAACACTAATCCCAAACCCTAGAGCAAGGGTGTCCAAACTTTGGCCTGCTGAGATCTTGAATTTGGCCCGCAAACTCTCATAAATTGTATAAGGAATCTTACCCTTAGGGCAGGGGTCGGCAACCCAAAACGTTGAAAGAGCCATATTGGACCAAAAAAAAAATTAAAACAATTTGTCTGGAGCCGAATTAAAATAAAAGCCTTATATAAGTGTTATAATTAAGGCAACACATGATGTAAGTTTCTATATTAGCTATATTAGCCTACTATCAAAGGCTGACGCAAATCTTCGTTGACAGAAATGTTGTATTTTAATTTCAGAAATGTTGTATTTTAATTTTTATTCTACACATTTTCGCAACATTGGAAACCATTAGTAAAATGGAAGCTTGTCAGAGGATGATATAATTTCTGGAAATTACTGGCTTTTAATGGCCAAAGGTATACAAATCCCGTTTCCGTATGAGATGGGAAATTGTGTTAGATGTAAATATAAACGGAATACAATGATTTGCAAATCATTTTCAACCCATATTCAGTTGAATATGCTACAAAGACAACATATTTAATGTTCAAACTGATAAACATTTTTTTTTGCAAATAATCATTAACTTTAGAATTTGATGCCAGCAACACGTGACAAAGAAGTTGGGAAAGGTGGCAATAAATACTGATAAAGTTGAGGAATGCTCATCAAACACTTATTTGGAACATCCCACAGGTGAAGAGGCAAATTGGGAACAGGTGGGTGCCATGATTGGGTATAAAAGTATATTCCATGAAATGCTCAGTCATTCACAAACAAGGATGGGGCGAGGGTCACCACTTTCTCAACAAATGCGTGAGCAAATTGTTGAACAGTTTAAGAAAAACCTTTCTCAACTAGCTATTGCAAGGAATTTAGGGATTTCACCATCTATGGTCCGTAATATCATCAAAGGGTTCAGAGAATCTGGAGAAATCACTGCACGTAAGCAGTTAAGCCCGTGACCTTTGATCCCTCAGGCTGTACTGCATCAACAAGCGACATCTGTGTGTAAAGGATATCACCACATGGGCTCAGGAACACTTCAGAAACCCACTGTCAATAACTACAGTTGGTCGCTACATCTGTAAGTGCAAGTTAAAACTCTCCTATGCAAGGCGAAAACCGTTTATCAACAACACCCAGAAACGCAGTCGGCTTCGCTGGGCCTGAGCTCATCTAAGATGGACTGACACAAAGTGGAAAAGTGTTCTGTGGTCTGAGGAGTCCACATTTCAAATTGTTTTTGGAAACTGTGGACGTCGTGTCCTCCAGACCAAGAGGAAAAGAACCATCCGGATTGTTATAGGCGCAAAGTTGAAAAGCCAGCATCTGTGATGGTATGGGGGTTTATTAGTGCCCAAGACATGGGTAACTTACACATCTGTGAAGGCGCCATTAATGCTGAAAGGTACATACATGTTTTGGAGCAACATATGTTGCCATCCAAGCAAAGTTAGCATGGACGCCCCTGCTTATTTCAGCAAGACAATGCCAAGCCACGTGTTACATCAACGTGGCTTCATAGTAAAAGAGTGCGGGTACTAGACTGGCCTGCCTGTAGTCCAGACCTGTCTCCCATTGAAAATGTGTGGCGCATTATGAAGCCTAAAATACCACAACGGAGACCCCCGGACTGTTGAACAACTTAAGCTGTACATCAACCAAGAATGGGAAAGAATTCCACCTGAGAAGCTTCAAAAATGTGTCTCCTCAGTTCCAAAATGTTTACTGACCCAATGTTTATATGACCCAATGCAAACAACCTTCCCCAGTCATGGTGGGGAAAAAAAGAAAATCCACATAATGTCAACAGACATGGTCAATTGAAAAACCTGCTCACTGAACATAGTGGACATTCTAAAAAAAAAAAAAAAATGACACCCATATAAATCCATTACAAAGCATGATGGGAAAATGCTAAACCCTCCACACTTATCTATGTTTGGCTCATTTTAGCTGCTTGATATTACTGATTGATTAAAAAACTTAGGACTATGTCACGGAAGTAATATGATATCCATTATATTGATATAATATGTACACATATAGAAGTAGGCTATAATATATATATATATATATATATATATATATATATATATATATATATATATATATATATATATATATATATATATATATATATATATATATATATATATATATATGCCATCACAGTGAAAGCATGCACCAGATGGTCAAACTACGCCACTCTTTAGGTGTGGTTATTGAAGGCAAGTACATCCCTAATTGTATCCTCAATCAGGCTGAGGTGTGGCCACCTGCCCCAAGGCAGCTGTGTCAGGTTGGCAATCACTGTGTTTGAGTTAAATAGCACCTCAGTGTTTGACTCATTGTGTGACTCTGGGGAAGCAGAGACAGGGATAGGAATGGGGAAGTGATAGAGGAACTGATGGACAAGCATGGTTTGGTGTGTTTAAATGATGGGAGGCCAACCAGGTTTGACATCAGAACAGGGAGGGTATCATGCATTGATTTAACTATAGCTTCCCCAGAATTGGCTTGGAAAGGGAAGTGGGAAACCATGGAAGAAACCCCTATGGGAAGTGACCATTTCCCAATAGTGGTGGGATTTGGCCAGCCCTTGCTAGTGGAGGAAGACACTAGGCCGAGGCCACTAAACTATAATAAAGCAA
This sequence comes from Entelurus aequoreus, assembly GCF_033978785.1. Lineage (NCBI taxonomy): Eukaryota > Metazoa > Chordata > Actinopteri > Syngnathiformes > Syngnathidae > Entelurus > Entelurus aequoreus. The sequence continues at coordinate 83,728,546 of NC_084731.1, read as the reverse complement.
AATGGGCTGAATTTGTTGAGGGGTGCATAGAGGGAATAGACAGTGTGATAGAGGACGGAACAGTTGACGAGTGGAATGATACTCTGTGCAGTATGTTAAGTGATAACATGAACCGCTGCATCCCAAGGAAAAAAGCTGTAAAACGTAAGGTTGTGCCATGGTGGAATAAAATGTGCGATGAGGCAGTGAGGGAAAGAAATAAAGCCTATAGTGTGCTAAGGAGGTACCCAGTGCAGGAAAATGCTATAGAATACAAGCGGTTAAGAGCCAAGGCCAGGAGGGTTATTAAAACGGCCAAAAGAGAGTGTTGGAGGAATTACTGCGGAAGGCTGGGGGAGGACACAACAGTAGGGGAGGTGTGGGCAGTGATCCGGCGAATGTCAGGGATTGTTAAGGGGAGAAGCATCCCAGTCCTAGAAGAAGGGGGGGGGGTTGCTACAAATGACAGTCAAAAAGCCAGCATGTGTGTGAAAAAATTCCAAGAAGTACATAGTGGGGTAAACATTGGAGAGGAGGGTATTGTAAAACGAAATGAGGTAATAAGAAACCAAATGTACAAACTTGAGGTGAATCAGGATAATTCTGACCCCAGTAATTTAAACTTTTCTCTGAAGGAATTACGGAGAGCAATCCAAAGAGGGCGTAAAACAGCTCCAGGGAAAGATGGACTAGGATATGAAATCTTTAAGCAGTTGGATGACATGGTGCTGTATGAGATACTAGCACTCATCAATACAGTATGGGATGAAGGCGTCATCCCTGTGGCATGGAGACATGCAGTTGTCATCCCTATTCTAAAGCCAGGAAAGGAAGCTGCAAAGCCAGGCTCCTATAGGCCAATTGCACTCACGGCTGTGTTGTGTAAAATTATGGAGCGAATAGTGACAGATCGGCTTACATATAAATTAGAGAAGCAAGGATGGCTTGCACCAATCCAGAGTGGCTTTAGATTAGGGAGGGGAACGATGGACTCTGTGCTTGCGCTTGACCTAGACATAAGGAAAGCTAAGGCCAACAAAGAATCAGTGGTCGCAGTTTTTCTCGACATTGAAAAGGCATATGACATGTTGTGGAAAGAGGGGTTGGGGGTGAAGCTGTTTAATGCTGGAATACGAGGGCGGATGCTGAACTGGATCAGGGCGTTTCTGCAAAACAGGACCATACAGGTCAGAGTCGGGGGGGCATATTCTGAAACAGTGGGGATAGATAATGGTACTCCTCAAGGGAGTGTTATAAGCCCAGTACTATTTAACGTGATGATTAATGACATGTTCCAGGAGGTGGGGGCAGGCTTTGGGCTATCATTGTTCGCTGATGATGGCGCAATTTGGAAAAGAGGGCGGAATATTAAGTTTATAACAGGGAAGATACAAGGGGCACTGGATAGAGTAGTGGCCTGGGCTGAGAAGTGGGGGTTCAAAATATCTGTGGAAAAGTCAAAATTTGTTATTTTTACAAACAAAAGGAAGACTGAAAACCTGGGGCTGAATATCTATGGCAAGCCCTTAGAGCGAGTCAAAGAGTTTAAATTCCTAGGAGTTATTTTTGAAGAGAGGTTAACGTGGAAAAAACATATAGAAAAAATAGTGAGGAAATGTGAAAAGGTGATAAATGTGATGAGATGCCTTGCTGGGAGTACGTGGGGAGCAAACAGAGACACACAAATAATGATTTACAGAGCCATGATTCGCTCAGCTTTTGATTATGGGTGCCTGGCATATGGGGCTGCAGCCAAAACAAACCTAGCAGCACTGGATAGGGTGCAGGCAAAAGCGTTAAGAGTATGTAGTGGGGCTTTTTGCACAACTCCAATCCCAGCTTTGCTGGTGGAGATGGGAGAGATACCCCTAAGTTTAAGGAGAAGGAAGCTGGCCTTACACCACATAGCTAAACTATATGGGCATGACCAAGTCCATCCAGGCAAGCAGCTGCTGGAGGAGTGCTGGGAACTGGGAGGTGGGGAAAGCAGGAGTTTTGTCCATAAAATCAGAGCAGAGGAAGAAGAGCTCGGCTTGAGTGGGGTGCGCAGGGGTACGGCTGTGGTCTGGCCTTCTTTTCCACCATGGCTGCTACCAAGTGTGGAGGTTGACTTCACGATAGCAGAGAGGAAGAGGGAGAAGGGTAGTGGAGACCCAGATGAGTTGGTGAGGGAGAGGATGCAGCAGGAATGGGCAGACCATGTGCAGATCTATACAGATGGCTCCATGGACCCAAATAGTAAAAGGGTGGGGTTTGCAGTTCACATTCCCTGCCTGCAGATCACCCAGAGCAGACGGCTGCCAAATGGGGTTTCAGTCTTTACGGCAGAAATGGTGGCGTTGATATGGGCAGTAAATTGGGTTGAGGAGGTGAGACCGCAGCAGGCAGTTATCTGCTCGGACTCGGCGGCTGCGCTGATGGCTCTGCAGGGGGGGAGGTCACAGGTCAGACCAGATCTGGTCTGTGAGCTGCTGACCGCACTCTACAGAGTAAACCAAGCTGGAAGTAGAGTGGGTTTCATGTGGGTTCCAGCTCATGTGGGGGTTGAGGGCAACGAGGCTGCTGATGGTGCTGCCAAAGAGGCCCTGAGCAGGGAGGAGGTGGATGTGGGCGTCGCCCTGGGTATTTCAGAGTACCGCTCCATAATAAAGGAGGAGTTAAATATCAGGTGGCAAAGAGAATGGGAGGGGGAAACAAGAGGAAGGTTTTATTTTAATATTCAAAATAGTGTTAGGGGAGGAAGCATCACCCTGGGAAACAGAAGGGAGCAAGTCATTATGACACGGCTGAGATTTGGACACTGTGGCCTTGCAGGGGGACTGGCCCGTATTGGGAAACATGAAAATGGACTGTGTGAATGTGGGACAGAAGAAACTGTGCAGCATGTTTTTATGGAGTGTCCTATATACACAACAGAGAGGAGAGAGCTTTTTGCTGCATTACTAGATGCAGGGTTGCCCTGCATCTCACTGAGGATTATTCTGAACCCTGAGGAACATCAAAGTGCAGTGATGAAAGCAGTCATGGACTACCTGTGGAATACTGGCCTGCACCAGAAAGTGTAACTGCATAAGCTGTGGTAATACCTGAACTGAACTGTGGGAGGCAGCAATACGCCGATGGGCGTCTAGTCTGCCGGAAAGCCACATGAAGAAGAAGAAGAAGACTCATTGTGTGGCTGGCTCCCTGCTGGGAAAGGTCTGCTTCCATCGGGCGGTAAGTGTGTTGCTCCACTGAAATATAGATTGTAAATTAGTCTGCTAAATGTGTAAGATGTTTGATTCATTGAATGCTGTGATATTTGAACTTTGCACTGATCAGATGTTTCTCTGCTATATGTTCCAGGCAATTTAGGAGACCTGATCAAGGCATGAGAAATGCGGTAATTTGTTTGTTTAAATGATAGCCCCAACCGGGAGGAACTTAAGTTAACCTGCATTCCAAAAAAGTGACTGAATAAAGCAACGCTGCTGCGTTTGAACCCTAACAGAACTGACTCTGGGAGGTTGTTTTGTGACCTCACAACACAATATATATATTATATACTCTGTGCCCTACTCTCAGCACCGAATTACGTTTATTTGACAGTAGAATTAAATAGAGTGAAGCCTCTTGTCAGTCATCTACAATCTTTGTTTCAGTATGGACAAACATTGCCTGGCTGGTCTCAACTCGCTAGTGAGAAGCACGACTAAGTACCAAAAGTTAAGATGAAGAAATATCATTCCGTGTGGGAATATTTCATCTTTAATCTGAATGAGCGAAACGAGCCCATCAGCACGGACAGAAGTGCAAATATGTCGTGATGGCATTGGCAACAAAACAAACACCCTGACCCGGTTTTACCAATTGAGGAAAAAACTGAATTCCAAGATGTTCTATATTTATTGAAGTGCTATTTTTGCTAACAGACATTGAGAGTCTATTTTAATTTTACGTTTGTTTACCTATTTAGAATAATTACCATAAATTCCTGATTATAAACCGCTACTTTATTCCTACACTTTAAACCCTGTGGCTTACAAAACGGAGCACCTAATTAATGAATTTGTTCTTTGCTGACGGCAAAAATTAAAATTGTATTTAAAAAAAAAACACTAAGAGAGTGTTTTATTGTTTGTGCGATGGCACTACCTTTTGGACAAATCTACGCACTGCAGTGTCCTTCCATTTATCGATCGTCTTCTAGCCATCTATGGCGTTTCTACTAGTATAGATTCTTTATTCATCACTCCATGCAATATTTGTAAGTTTTACAAAATAACTAAAACTGTTTATAATTACTAAACCGTCCCTTGTGTGATGCTGTGAGTGTTTTCATGCATTTTTGTACGTGCGATCGTAATGTAATGGAGCTAGCGTCGCTAGCATTAGCTAATATGCTAACACGTTTACGAGTGTCTTGTGTTATTATTTTTGTAGTGTTTCAGTTTCACAAATTCCTCAGTAAATTCACCAAAATGTCACCGTAGAGTTATTGAGTCTGTTTAGCTGATTGGAGAGCTATCTTACGCAGCTAGCCGGTCCATGACGATGACTTCTGTTTTGTTTGATCAGCCGTTTTACTGCCATGTTACAGACACCGTTTGGAAACAGTTAAAGAATGTAAATAAACATTTACAAAATTTGTCTGTGTAAATAGCTAATTTCACAATGTATACATCTGTGTGGCAAATATAAAAACCAATAATATTTTCTTATAAAATTTAGTGTGTGCTCTATAGTTAAGTTATTGTACTTCCAACCAGAATCCTGCAAAAAATAAAACATATGTTTATTGAGTTTGAAAGGGTTACTTGAATTGTTATAATTCTTTATTATAAACTTATCACTTTCCTCTGGCACTGTTCCCCTAGCATTCAAAAAAGCGGTTATTCATCCTCTACTCAAAAGACCTAACCTCGATCCTGATCTCCTGATAAACTACCGGCCGGTGTCCCACCTTCCGTTTATCTCGAAAATCCTCGAAAAAATTGTAGCACAGCAGCTAAATGAACACTTAGCGTCTAACAATCTCTGAACCTTTTCAATCCAGTTTCAGGGCAAATCACTCTACGGAGACAGCCCTCGCAAAAATGACTAATGATCTATTGCTAACGATGGATTCTGATGCTTCATCTATGTTGCTGCTTCTTGATCTTAGCGCCGCTTTCGATACTGTTGATCATAATATTTTATTAGAGCGTATCAAAACGCGTATTTGGATGACAGACTTAGCCTTGTCTTGGTTTAACTCTTATCTTACTGACAGGATGCAGTGTGTCTCCCATAACAATGTGACCTCGGACTATGTTAAGGTAACGTGCGGAGTTCCCCAGGGTTCGGTTCTTGGCCCTGCACTCTTTAGTATTTACATTTCTGCCGCTAGGTGACATCATACGCAAATACGGTGTTAGCTTTCACTGTTATGCTGATGACACCCAACTCTACATGCCCCTAAAGCTGACCAACACGCCGGATTGTAGTCAGCTGGAGGCGTGTCTTAATGAAATTAAACAATGGATGTCCGCTAACTTTTTGCAACTCAACGCTAAGAAAACGGAAATGCTGATTATCGGTCCTGCTCAACACCGACATCTATTTAAAAATACCACCTTAACATTTGACAACCAAACAATTAAACAAGGTGACTCTGTAAAGAATCTGGGTATTATCTTCGACCCAACTCTCTCGTTTGAGTCGTACATTAAGAGTGTTACTAAAACGGCCTTCTTTCATCTCCGTAATATCGCTAAAATTTGTCCCATTTTGTCCACAAGCGATGCTGAGATCATTATCCATGCGTTCGTTACATCTCGTCTCGATTACTGTAACGTTTTATTTTCGGGCCTCCCTATGTCTAGCATTAAAAGATTACAGATGGTACAAAATGCGGCTGCTAGACTTTCGACAAAAACAAGAAAGTTTGATCATATTACGCCTATACTGGCTCACTTGCACTGGCTTCCTGTGCACCTAAGATGCGACTTTAAGGTTTTACTATTTACGTATAAAATACTACACGGTCAAGCTCCTGCCTATCTTGCCGATTGTATTGTACCATATGTCCCGACAAGAAATCTGCGTTCAAAGAACTCCGGCTTATTAGTGATTCCCAGAGCCCAAAAAAAGTCTGCGGGCTATAGAGCATTTTCTATTCGGGCTCCTATACTATGGAATGCCCTCCCGGTAAAAGTTAGAGATGCTACCTCAGTAGAAGCATTTAAGTCTCATCTTAAAACTAATTCGTCTATTCTAGCCTTTAAATAGACTCCCTTTTTAGACCAGTTGATCTGCCGTTTCTTTTCTTTTCTTTTCTACTCTGCTCCAAACCCGGGGTGGACCGCTAGCCTGTCCATCAGATGGGGACATCTCTACGCTGCTGACTCGTCTCCACTCGGGATGGTTCCTGCTGGCCCCACTATGGACTGGACTCTCGCTGATGTGTTGGACTTTCACAATATTATGTCAGACCCACTCGACATCCATTGCTTTCGGTCTCCCCTAGAGGGGGGGGGGTTACCCACATATGCGGTCCTCTCCAAGGTTTCTCATAGTCATTCACACTGACGTCCCACTGGGGTGAGTTTTCCTTGCCCGTATGTGGGCTCTGTACCGAGGATGTCGTTGTGGCTTGTACAGCCCTTTGAGACACTTGTGATTTAGGGCTATATAAATAAACATTGATTGATTGATTGATTGATTGATTGATTACATTAGTGCGGGGGTCAGCAACCCGCGGTTGCTCTTTAGCGCCGCCCTAGTGGCTCTCTGGACCTCTTTCAGAGATGTGTGAAAATGGAAAAAAATTAAGAAAACAATATTTTTTGTTTAAATATATTTTCTGTTGGAGAACAAACATGACACAAACCTTCCTAATTGTTAGAAATCCCACTGTTTATGTTAGACATGCTTCACCGTTTTGTCTTATTAATTTCAGCAATCCTTGAACTCATCGTAGTTTGTTTACATGTACAACTTTCTCTGAGGCTGCCATAGAAAGACGTGTTTTATGCCACTCCTTTGTCTTATTTTGTCCACCAAACATTTCATGCTGTGCGTGAATGCGCAAAGGTGAGCTTTGTTGATTTTATTGATTTACTGTAGTCCTTATCAGGCATATTTGGTCAATGCATGACTGCAAGCTAATCAATGCTAACATGCTATTTAGGCTAGCTGTATGTACATATTGCATGATTATGCCTCATTTGTAGGTATATTTGAGCTCTTTTAATTTCGTTTTCTTATGTCATCTGTGTATATAATATATATATTTGCATGTCCCATGACATATACGTAATATTGGCTGCATTTCTGATAGTTGTTTGTGTGCCATGTTGTTCCAGACCACAGCAAACGTTACCCAGCTTGAAAATATTGTAATACATCCATTAGAAGAAGACAGCTTGCCGTTTCCTTCAATTTGGACACACACATCTATACCTTTGGCCATTCTGAGCTAGTAATTTCCAGAACTTATCTCATCCTTTAAGAAGCCTCCATTTTACTAATGTTTTCCAATGTTGCAAAAATGTGTAGAATAAAAATTAAAAAACATTTCTGTCAACAAAGGTTTGCGTCAATATTTGATGGTAGGCTCTTATAGCTAATATAGACACTTACATCATGTGTGGCCTTCATTAAAACACTTATATAAGGCTTTTAATTTTTTGCAGCTCCAGACAATTTTTTTTTTGTATTTTTGGTCCAATAAGCTCTTTCAACTATTTGGGTTGCCGACCCTTGCATTAGTGCTTAATTTGATCCCAGTTAATGCCAACTTTTCAACTATTCAACAGTATCATTATCAAATGCATTCAATTTTGTCTATACAGACAATTGTATGCTTTTGACTGTACCGTATATAATAACATTTTGCAGTAGGACATGGGCATTACATTTGTGTGAAGTTGCATTAAAAATAAATTAAAACACATTAAACTTGATTTGCCGATACCTGCATAAACCCCGCATTATAAATATTACCTGAACATTACCTGTACAATTAATACAAATGAAGCTTCTGTGGCAGCAGACTATGCCTGGAACGCTGTAGTTCTATTTAAATATTTTTTACAGATGTTTAAGTTGCATTAAAAAAACCTGCAGTGAGGACATCATTACTCGCCAGCCTCAGCCCAAACCACGTTTGTTACCCATTCTGTCAGAGCCCTGCACCACGGCCACAACTTGATACTATTGACATCCCCTCGCTTGCCTCAGGTAGTTACTCAGCGTGTCAGACCGCACAAGGCGGGCAGTGGATCGTGACCTGCTGAGCGGCCACAGGTAGCCACCGCGCCGCTCTCCATCATGGCTGCTGATGCTGAGGTGAGAAGGGCAATGGAAGTGAGAAGCAACACTTTGCTCAGGGAGACATGACAGAGGCTGCAAGCGAGCGGGTCAGTACTTTGGAATGTGTGTTTGATGATCTGAACACCCTGCCCATCCACTTGCCGGCAGTGGAGAGTATGACAAAATCAAATAAATAAAACAAATTCAATGTATTTGCCTGGTGATCCAACATGGCTGAGGACGTTAATTGACTGGTGCACACTGTGGGTCTGCATCCAAGTGTGGAGTAAACTCAGTTAACGTGTGACCCCGGGGAATATGCTTTATCAGTATCATGCTTCAAAAAGCTGTGCACTACAAAACATGCTCAAGGGTAGCCAATAATTCTGCCATTAGCCCAAATTGTTTTTTTCGTTTTTGTTTTGTAGGTTACTTTTTTTTTATACACTATGCTTCTGAGTTAATGTTGCTGATCAATTACATTTTATTATTAATTGTAGTGTTGTCCCGATACCAACATTTTGGTACCGGTACCAAAATTATTTTGATACTTTTCGGTACTTTACGATACTTTTCTAAATAAAGGGCACCACAAAAATTGGCATTATTGACTTTATTTTAACAAAAAATCTTAGGGTACATTAGACATATGTGTCTTATTGCAAGTTTGTCCTTAAATAAAATAGTGAACATACAAGACAACTTGTCTTTCATTAGTGAGTAAGCAAACAAAGGCCCCTAATTTAGCTGCTGACATATGCAGTAACATATTGTGTCATTTATCATGCTATTATTTTGTCAAAATAATTAAGGACAAGTGGTAGAAAATTAATGATTCATCTACTTGTTTATAAACATAATATACATTTTTAAAAAACGAAAGATGTCATACCAAAAAATATCGACGTAATTATAGTATTATCGACTAGATACGTTCCTGTACTGCAGCTTGATGCTAATTTACATTAAGTATGCCATAAACATGCTACTGATTAGCATTAAAGGCCTACTGAAACCCACTACTACCGACCACGCAGTCTGATAGTGTAAATATCAATGATGAAATCTTAACATTGCAACACATGCCAATACGGCCGGGTTAACTTATAAAGTGCAATTTTAAATTTCCCGGGAAATATCCGGCTGAAAACGTCTCGGTATGATGACGTTTGCGCGTGACGTCACGGATTGAACGGAAGCGTCTGTTTTCATCTCAAAATTCCACAGTATTCTGGACATCTGTGTTGGTGAATCTTTTGCAATTTGTTTAATGAACAATGGAGACAGCAAAGAAGAAAGTTGTAGGTGGGATCGGTGTATTAGCGGCTGGCTACAGCAACACAACCAGGAGGACTTTGAGTTGGATAGCAGACGCGCTATCCGACGCTAGCCGCCGACCGCACCGATGATCGGGTGAAGTCCTTCGTCGCGCCGTCGATCGCTGGAACACAGGTGAGCACGGGTCGTGATGAGCAGATGAGGGCTGGCGTAAGTGGAGAGCTAATGTTTTTAGCATAGCTCTGTCGAGGTCCCGTAGCTAAGTTAGCTTCAATGGCGTCGTTAGCAACAGCATTGCTAGGCTTCGCCAGGCTGGACAGCATTAACCATGTGGTTACAAGTCCAGGGTTTGATTCGGTGTCTCCTGATAGTAGAAGTAATAGTAGTATTGTTGATCTTCTGTCTATCCTTCCAGTCAGGGGCATGTTTCTTCTGTTTCTATCCGCAGTTAAGAACAATGCTATCACGTTAGCTCCGAAGCTAAAGTGCTTCGCCGATGTATTGTCGTGGAGATAAAGGTCACTGTGAATGTCCATTTCGCGTTCTCGACTCTCATTTTCAAGAGGATATAGTATCCGAGGTGGTTTAAAATACAAATCCGTGATCCACAATAGAAAAAGGAGAAAGTGTGGAATCCAATGAGCCCTTGTACCTAAGTTACGGTCATAGCGAAAAAAGATACACCCTGGCGTCCTGCACTGCACTTTAATCCTTCACTCTCACGTTCCTCATCCACAAATCTTTCATCGTCGCTCAAATTAATGGGGTAATCGTCGCTTTCTCGGTCCGAATCGCTCTCGCTGCTGGTGTAAACAATGTGCAGATGTGAGGAGCTCTACTTCCGGTACAGGCAAGGCTTTTTTATCAGCGACCAAAAGTTGCAAACTTTATCGTCGATGTTCTCTACTAAATCCTTTCAGCAAAAATATGGCAATATCGCGAAATGATCAAGTATGACACATAGAATGGACCTGCTATCCACGTTTAAATAAGAACATTTCATTTCAGTAGGCCCTTTAAGGGTTTTACATGGTGATTTCAACATTTGGTAATGAAAACTACACCTGTTACAAGACGCACATTACAATCAAACAGTTGGTATGCAATTAGTACACTATTTACAGTATAAACACTTTGTAGGACACAACAAAAGACAACACTGGCACATTCAACTTAATTGCAAAGACTACTTCTTGACTACGGCAACACACTGTAATCCACTTTTGCCATTAAAAGGGGTACTGCACTTTTTTGTGAATTTTGACTATCGTTTACAGTCATTATGAAAGACATGACGACAGATGCATTTTCATTAACGCATTGTAACTCTTAAATACACGTAAATAAAAGTTTTCTTAATAGACTTAGACTTCCTTTTTATTGTCATTCAAATTTTAACTTTACAGTACAGATAAGAACGACATTTCGTTACATAAGCGCATGGTAGTGCAGGATAAAAATACAATAGGTCTTCTATTCCGCCTATACAACCCAATAAAAAATATCCCTAAACTGCCAACAGTGCTCCATTTACATTTTGTGGCTTGAATATTAACCAAATATTAGTGATATTGTTATTACAAGCGCTGACGCAGACAAACATTAGCGGCGTCGTGATCACAAGCTTGAGTGCCAATGTTGACATGATCGACTGATCAGCTGCTTCCTCGTTTCCTTGCTCGTCAAACGTTATTCGAGATCATAAATCATGCCTCTCACCTGGACAGTAGAAGGATGAGAATGTACCCCCAAAAATGTAATCCGCTTTGACAGCCAATTTACCCCCGGTAATGTCGAGAACGACACGAAAACACGCTTAGTTCCACCCCCTTTCTTTGCAAGGATTATGAGTCAGTCTTAATCTAAATGGGAATATATGAACATCCTACAAATCAGCATCCTAATGACATCAGACATTGTACAGTAAGTGCTGTTTTATATTGTTATTGTTGTTGTATATTATTATGTTTTACATGTTTGTTGGCTCTCATGAAGTCTGCAGGGAGTAATAATCAGTGATGTTAAAAAAAAAAAGCAAACATTGTGATGCATTTTTTTAAATGAATGCTTAAAATAATAAAACTATTAAATGTTATTATGAATGTGCCTGTTACAACATTACATACTGTATATACTTACAGCATGTATATACAACCTTAATAGAGGTGTTTGGATGTTTTTCTAAGGGCGTTATAGGCAGAATAGAGTGACTGCAATAGGCGCCATTGTAAGTGGACGTTTAATCGCATTTATTTATTATTTGGAATGCATTAAAAAAAAAATACATACATCGTCTTGTCTTTCATATTGAATGTGAATGATCGGTAAAATCCCCCCCCAAAAAATGCTGTTCCCCTTTAAATACATTTTTATTTGCACTTCGCCTGTCGTGTCTGCATCCTGGGGTTCGAGACCAGGATGCAGAATGTGACATTTTTGTATTTTATTATTAAACAATTTACATTTTATGAACCACCACAAATGTACCTAAATGTGGCATTTCATCGGTTCAAATGTTAAAAGGTACCCAACCCCAATGTACAATAGACCGATCTGTGCGTATGTGCTGACACGCTAACAGAAAAATCACTCAGAATATTAATTATGTTGTTGTTTCTGCCATATTTATCCCATCCTGTGTAATGTGACGGCTGAAGCATTAGCACTGTCTTGGACCTCTGAATAATTCATGCTTTAGAAGCACATATCCATTAAATGCTTGTTGCCATTACTTGACACTAATAAATGTACATTATGATTGGGTGCGATGGAGAGAATCACACACACACACACACACACACACACACACACACACACACACACACACACACACACACACACACACACACACACACACACACACACACACAGACGGAGACCTGTGAGTGACTCAAGTGCTGATGGTGATGTAATGCGCTTGTTTAATAGTGTCACCGGCCTAATTGGTTTTAGGAAATGATCATTATACTGGCTAAATTAGACCGGAGAGCATGTTTCAAAGACGCCAGCCACAGGTAATAAATAGGACAATTTAGTGTTGTATTATAAAATATTTTGCCACCTATATTAACAACTGAATATGTTAATCACATGACAATTGCAGCGAGCTCCGGGGATCATTTGCACATAAGTGGCAACACATGTATTACGTCCTCCAAGAGGGAGGTGGGGTGTATTATTGAGCATTGGGATTATCTTTGTTTACCGCGTTGCTTTCCTTAAATCTCCTTTTATCCAAAGTCCTCACCCTTACTACGACGAGCGTGCTTGCAACTTAATTCGTGCTAAGGCGTGTGCACAAATAGGAAGACGCGGAGGAACACCTGTAGAGGCTGCTGGTGGCAGGAGCTCTGTGCTCTTGTGTCATCCGTTTGTGTTCCCTCTTGTTTTCATGTGGGGTTTTTTTTGGGCCTTTTGGGTCAGGACCCCTTTGGGACTGTGTGACAATGGGTGGCACTTTCGTGACCTCTGCGGTGCTTTTTTGTGAACTTTTGGTTCTGCCTCCCGGGAGCCTGTTGGCCATGGAGACCAGCTGCTGGGTCTCTGCCACACCAGAGTCCGTTTGGAGAGACTGGAGGAGATGCGGATGAAGGGACAAGGCTGTGGAGCTGACGCTGAGCGCCGGGACGGACAGGCTTAACAGTGTCTTGGCTGACTGTGTTGTGGTTGGACTAAAGGGGAGGTGACGGCTCAGACACCAGAGGGCAGTATGATCAATAATTTATTATATATAAAGTCAATATATATATATATATATATATATACACTACCGTTCAAAAGTTTGGGGTCACCCAAACAATTTTGTGAAATAGCCTTCATTTCTAAGAACAAGAATAGACTGTCGAGTTTCAGATGAAAGTTCTCTTTTTCTGGCCATTTTGAGCGTTTAATTGACCCCACAAATGTGATGCTCCAGAAAGTCAATCTGCTCAAAGGAAGGTCAGTTTTGTAGCTTCTGTAACGAGCTAAACTGTTTTCAGATGTGTGAACATGATTGCACAAGGGTTTTCTAATCATCAATTAGCCTTCTGAGCCAAAGAGCAAACACATTGTACCATTAGAACACTGGCATGATAGTTGCTGGAAATGGGCCTCTATACACCTATGTAGATATTACACCAAAAACCAGACATTTTCAGCTAGAATGGTCATTTACCACATTAGCAATGTATGGAGTGTATTTCTTTAAAGTTAAGACTAGTTTAAAGTTATCTTCATTGAAAAGTACAGTGCTTTTCCTTAAAAAATAAGGACATTTCAATGTGACCCCAAACATTTGAACGGTAGTGTATATATATATATATATATATATATACATATATATATATATATATATATATATATATATATATATATATATAATAAACAATACAACTAGACTATAGAATGGAGTGTGTGACCAAAATACAAGAGTGTGTGGTGTAAGACTATGTGTGTAGATATCTGAAGTGCGTTACCTATTGTTGTTGAGAAAGCAGATAAGTCCAAAGAGGGCAAAAGGGGTCCAAGATCCGCGAAGGGTCCGTGGGGCAGAGAGAGACGTCAGAGTTCAGGGGCGAGCGAAGAGTCGGGAAACGAGGAAGGCAGTCCAAAACACCGGGGAAACAACGGGAGATCTCGAAGAGGGAAGACTCGAGAAGGCAGGTACACAAAGAGGTAAGGTATCCAAAGGGTAAACTAAGTTCACGCGTCGATCCTTGGGTCCACTGGTCCCGTATACAGCCCCAGGTGTGCAGATTGCAATTGTGTACAGGCTTGTCACTGCGCTCAGCTTGAGCGGGGGCGTGTCTGGGCGAGCAGCCAGAGGAGGAAATGTGACACTCAGTTGCAAGAGGGAAGCGGGTTCAAATCTGCGCCGTGACAAACTGAGCAGGTATCGGACACCTCGGTCTCCATGCGGACTGGACACTGGCCGAGAGTTGGTGGGCGGCCGAGGGTGGAGTCGGCTCTCTTGGTTGCTTTGTTGGGTCTGCTCCTGTCTCTGGCCATGCTCCCCCCCACCCCAGCAGACGATGGCGTGGAATGTTTTTTGTTTTTGTTTTACTTTTGTGGCTGTGTGTAGAAATGGGTGGTTGCATCAGCTCTGCTCTTTTAATGTCATTTATGTTCTTTGATGTTTGATGTTTCCCTCTTACACACATGTTTATGTGTGCTATGGCTATGAAGTTTTTTCCCCCTTGGCCTCAGTCTGGACACCCTCTGGAGGGGCCCAGGCTTAGACTGATTTTTTTCTTTCTTTCTCACCCCCTACCCCAGCGTTTACCTGTTTCTCACCTTTCAGCGATCCCGTTCTGTCTCCCTGTAATGTTTGTCTGATCTTGAAGGGGATTGTGCTGAAAATCTTAATTTCCCCTCAGGGATTATTAAAGTATTTCTGATTCTGAGTTCAATCCCGGGCTCGGGATCTTTCTGTGTGGAGTTTGCATGTTCTCCCCGTGACTGCGTGGGTTCCCTCCGGGTACTACGGCTTCCTCCCACCTCCAAAAAAAAACTTGCACCTGGGGATAGGTTGATTGGCAACACTAAATTGGCCCTAGTGTGTGACTGCGAGTGGGAATGTTGTCTGTCTACCTGTGTTGGCCCTGCAATGAAGTGGAGACTTGTCCAGGGTGTACAACGCCTTCCGCCCGAATGCAGCTGAGATAGGCTCCAGCACCCCCCGCGACCCCAAGAGGGACAAGCGGTAGAAAATGGATGGATGGATGTATTCTCACTCTTCGCGTGCATACCAATGGGTCTGAATCGATGGCGTCTTTTAATTGGCGCGAGATGGAGCACTTTATATGCCGCAGAATCTGCCGGACCTTTAGCCCTGTTCCTTGCTGGCGCTATGATGGCGGATAGTTCTGAGTTTGTTCGACTCGAAAAGCCGCCGGGCATATTTCTGTTAGACTTTACAACCACGAAGAGCACTCGCCTAAATGTCATTAGTCAAAGATAGAATATTTAATCATGCCCCCGCGCTGGTATCGATTTACCATTAGTCGACAACTATTTAAAGAAAACCTTTGATAGAATCCCGCGCTCAAGCTGCGTTTCTTAATCACCAATGGACGACCTTGCGCTTGTTTACTGGTATCCCGACGCCGCGTCACAGACTGCGGATACCTCACTAGTAAATCACTTCAGAATGCCCGGGAGGCTCTCTTGATTGCGCTCTGGAGACCACATAAGGAATTCATGGGAGAACATAAAATGGTGAGACGGTGCCCAGGTGCTCCACGAGTGTTTGATAACTTCATAGCAGAGAAAACAGTGGGTTTTATTTTCAGTTTGAGAGTCCAATCACATTTACGTCTTCCATAGACATATCGTATCGAGCACGCTTTCAACCAAAGCTGATGAGCCTTTCATCCACCAACCAATATGTCTTGTGAGTTCTAAAGCTACTGTAGCATGCTCTTGTCTGTGTTCTTTCAATGGCCACGGACTGGGGTGATTAGATCTTTTTTTTTATTGACTCTTTTTGAATTAACACAATAAATCACCATTAAAAAGCCCCACTTAAGAACTTTCAGTTTGGGTTGATTTTGGCGGTGCCAGTGGACCAAAGCGGTACTGTTTTGCCAGAAGGAAGACCACATCTGCCATGAGGACTAGCGCATATAGCATCAAACTGACATGATGTCTGCTGTAACACAGATTACACATATTATGTCTCTAATGGCTATGCTGATGTTAAATAGCAGACACTATCAAGAAATTATCTTGGATTGCGCTACGAACATTACGCTACTACCAAGAATACTACCAGATAGAGGTCCGAAGCAACTGCGAACTATCAAGCCTATTTCTTGCTACCACGCAAATTTCCGATAGCTAACATTAGCTTTAGCATTTCAATTTGAGAATCGAAAGTCACTTACTTGTTTAGTACGAACCGAGCCAAGGCAGCATCGGCCGAAAATCCCTCATCTTTGAGCTCACGCCAGCGAGTGAAAGCCGAGCAAAAAATGACCCTTGACTGTCCTTTTATCCGGGTAGCCTCCCAGTTTTCTTTTTTTGTCTCCTCAGGCAAAACTTTTCGTTTCTCTGGTTGTTTTGCAGTTTCGGCCATGATACACGTCGGCGTTCTTATTCTTCTTTTAGTTTCCTGGCGGCATGCAGGCGTTTGCATGATACACGTCGGCGTTCTTATTCTTCTTTTAGTTTCCTGGCGGCATGCAGGCGTTTGCATCGACCGTATTTTTAACGAATGGGGAAAGGAAGAGTGACGTATGCCGTAAAGCAAGTCAGCTGCCACCCTCCTCAAAGTTGTTAAGTGCCAGTAAAAGTGATGCAGACCCCCCCTGCCCCCCCCCCCCCAGGCCATGACAGAGGTGCCATTCAACTAGTTGTAAGTCAATGTATCATCTCAAAAGTTATGAAAATATTTTATGAAGGTTGAAAAGTACTTTGTGCTGCTTTAAAAATATTTTTAATATTTTTTGGCGACACTCCTGCCCTCCTCCCCGCCCTCTCTGCTCTTTTTTAGTCAGCTCATCCTTCGCCAATGTTAATGTAGGTGGATTTTACTTTTTAAAATGTTTATTTTTGTAGCAATATGGTTATTTAAATTAAGGCTTTTTGTGATTTCTGATTGTTTGTGAGGGCACCAAAGTGATTTCTTTGTGTGTGCGCCTTTTGGCAGAACAGTGCATACAGGGGACAGTAGCTTGTTTTGGCTTGTTAATAAAGAGAAAGTTGATCCATTACCCCCTTGTTATGTTTGTTTGATATACCGTACTGAATAGTACCTTATATTGTGTTCAAAGTGCACAAACATTCACTAAAATATGGACTTTTGACAAGGCTGAAATCCATTATTCATATTTACATTGTTTCTTATGGAAACATTTGCTTCACTATACAACGTTTTCGATGTAAATTGAGGTTCTACTGTACTAAGATATATTTAACACTGACTTTTTAACCTCTTCGATTACATCCAGGTTGACAATGTTCTGCTCATGCACCAGCTACGGATTCTTATTGTTTTCAACAACTGTGTTTATTTTATTTCTATACATTTATTTTGACATGCTAATTATTACTTTTTAAAGTCATACACTAAATTGGATGGATGGAAGGATGGAATCAGTGTTTAGGGCTTGGTCTCTTTCCATATCATTTTCTTTTTATGTATGTAATTTCCAGCTAAACTACAGAACAATATGCCCAAAAACAGACATTTTGATGTGAGGTCTGAAGAGAAAAAAAGCTTTATTGATTATTGAGTAAGATAACAATGTTTTCTGTTGCAGACGGAAGTTAATAACATCAGAGAGCTCCAGTTATCCTATTCTCAAATCAAGCTGTGTGCCTATGTGCAGTTTTTCCTTTTGTTTAATTTTCTGTGCCTTGTATAACCACGGAAATTTGGAATACATCCACAGATTAAAGGGCTTTGATGCGTTCTAATTGTTAAAAAATCTACCTGTGTTCTTTTGTTGAACAGTCAGAGGTCGAGTTTTCTGGAATAATTTACAAGCATATATTTAAACACAGGTCAATGTTACAGCGTTGGTCTCACTCCCGCAAACACATTGTAGGTTGCGTACATTTAATTGAATCGAAATATATTTATTTTGTAGACATCTGAGCTGGCGGGCCGGAGTTTGGGGACCACTGATTTAGTGAAGTGAAGTGAATTATATTTATATAGCGCTTTTCTCTTGTGACTCAAAGCGCTTTACATAGTGAATTATTATGAATGATTTAAACTATTGCACAAACCGTAGTGCCAAGTGACTGAGTTCAAAAGGGTTAGTAAAAACGTATGATCTTCAATAATTGTAACAGTTAAAGGCCTACTGAAATGAGATTTTCTTATTTAAACGGGGATAGCTAATCCATTCTATGTGTCATACTTGATCATTTCGCGATATTGCCATATTTTTGCTGAAAGGATTTAGTAGAGAACATCAACGATAAAGTTTGCAACTTTTGGTCGCTGATAAAAAAAAAACCTTGCCTGTACTGGAAGTAGCATGACGTCACAGGTTGTGGAGCTCCTCACATCTGCACATTGTTTACAATCATGGCCACAAGCAGCGAGAGCGATTCGGACCGAGAAAGCGACGATTTCCCCATTAATTTGAGCGAGGATGAAAGATTTGTGGATGAGGAAAGTGAGAGTGAATGACTAGAGGGCAGTGGAAGCGATTCAGATAGGGAAGATGCTGTGAGAGGCGGGTGGGACCTGATATTCAACTGGGAATGACTAAAACAGTAAATAAACACAAGACATATATATACTCTTTTAGCCACAACACAACCAGGCTTATATTTAATATGCCACAAATTAATCCGCATAATAAACACCTCCCCCCTCCCGTCCATATAACCCGCCAATACAAATCAAACACCCGCACAACACACTCAATCCCACAGCCCAAAGTACTGTTCACCTCCGCAAAGTTCATACAGCACATATATTTCCCCAAAGTTACGTACGTGACATGCACATAGCGGCACGCACGTACGGGCAAGTGATCAAATGTTTGGAAGCCGCAGCTGCGTACTCATGGTGGCGCGTATCCAACTCAAAGTCCTCCTGGTAAGAGTCTCTGTTGTCCCATCTCCACAAGCATGCGTATCCAACTCAAAGTCCTCCTGGTACGAGTCTATGTTGTCCCAGTTCTCCACAGGCCAATGATAAAGCTTGACTGTCATCGTTCGGGAATGTAAACAATGAAACACCGGCTACGACGTAGCCGCTATGTGTTTGTGTTGCTGCAGCAAGCCGCTAATACACCGCTTCCCACCTACAGCTTTCTTCTTTGCTATCTCCATTGTTCATTAAACAAATTGCAAAAGATTCACCAACACAGATGTCCAGAAAACTGTGGATTTTGCGATGAAAACAGACTACTTAATAGCTGGCCACAATGGTGTCCCAAAATGTCCGCTACAATCCGTGGCGTCACGCGCAAACGTCATCATACCGAGACGTTTTCAGCAGGATATTTTGCGGGAAATTTAAAATTGCACTTTACTAATCTAACCCGGCCGCATTGGCATGTGTTGCAATGTTAAGATTTCATCATTGATATATAAACTATCAGACTGCGTGGTCGGTAGTAGTGGGTTTCAGTAGGCCTTTAAAATAGTGGGATAAAAGACAGTGACAGGTTAAAATGGTGCACAGTAAAACAATCCTACAAAAAACAAACACCATACATTAGGAAGATAATCGAAAAGAAACATAATGAATACAAACATTTAAATGACAAACAATAGCTGGTGTTCATCGACCACTCCCCTAGTCCACCACAACCTCCTTTACTAAAAAGTGACGCAAGATGAGATTAGTCTAAAACAGCTCACGCTTTAACGCGCAGGTGTCAACTTACAAAATAAACTGAATGTGCGTCGACGCTCAGAGGTTTTGGCGTCCCACGCGTTCCACTTAAGCTTTTTGAGTTTCAAACCCGAAGCTGCCATAGAGAGGTTGCGTCCTCGCGTTTTGTCTTTTATCGGCGCAGCTGACCCTCAACCCTGACTGGCAGATTCCTAAGGTCACACTGCATGGTGCTCACTGATTTAACCCCCACCTTCTGCTATTAATTTGCAGAAAAGAAAACCATGACATAACTAAAGGTTGGTGAATTCCGCCTATTTTATTTTCTTATTTGTGACACCGCAGGAAAAAGCTGGGAATAAGTTTCTTGTACAATTCAACATTAAAGCACAGTCATTCAGTCATTCTATTGGCATTTCACTAAATATTTGATACTCTTGCAGAAATACAAGATGTTTTTCTAGCACGAGGCCCACTTTGACTGCGCTCCACCCTGTAATAATCGTGCATTTTTTATGAAAACTTTCAACACATTTCCGTGCTGTAATTGTGCCCTTTGAAGGGATTTTTTTGTTTTGTTTTGCGAGCACGATAACATAAATCGAGGCAGCCTGGCAGAAGGTGAATAGGGCCCCGCTTTTGTTCTGTCTTATTTAATACGAGATTCCCCTGAGAGAGACGTAGTGTGTCCTCTTTGTCGTGGGGAGAGGAAGCACATACACCTCCCGCCCCACACTTCAAAGGGCAGGGAAAATAATTTATTGAGAAAGTCAGCTCGCGGAATGCGAGGAGATGTACCTGCAAAGTGTCTCTGCAAGCAGACTTGTTGGCTTGTTTTTCAACGTTTATTTATTATGACTTCAAGGAAATCATCGAAGCGCGGCTGCAAGAATTCTAATTAAATTTAATGCTGCGTCTGTATCGCTGCAGAGTGGGACACTTCAATCAAACTAAAGGGTTCTTTTCTTTATCAACAGCTCTCATCCTAAACCCCCTAAAGCGAATTTCCACAACATCCTGCTGTGATGATGACCACCATCCCTGCTGCAATGAGTACACATTCCATCTTTGATGCAATTTTCTCCAATTATTGCGGATTAAACGCTAAAGCCCTGAGTTTATGTTCGTACATGTGCCCGTTCCTCTATTACGCATGCTGCTCTTTAGCGCCGCCCTAGTGGCTCCCTGGACCTCTATCAGAGATGTGTGAAAATAAAAAAAGATTTTAAAAAAATATATTTTTTATTTTAATATATTTTCTGTAGGAGGACAAACATGACACAAACCTTCCTAATTGTTAGAAATCCCACTGTTTATGTTATACATGCTTCACTGATGAGAGTATTTGGCAAGCACCGTTTTGTCCTACTGTAGTGGATTGTCCGAAGCTTAAACAGCAACAAAAGTGAATTTAGTACAAAAAAAGTATTTACCCATAGTCAAAAGTAGAAGTCGGATTGAGCTGTCCCTGCAGACAAACAAACGTCCTCCGGAGGACACAAGAATCAAGCAATCTCCCTCAGCCCTTGTCACTTGGCCACTTTTATCTGTTTCCCTCATGCGTCAGTCAAGGTCCCGTTGTTTTCGACCTGTTTGTTTTGCAACATCCTTGAATCCCTTAGTCATGCTTAGACAATCAAAACATTTTGTAGAATGGTCAGAGCGACTCCATATTCAACTTTGTCCTACATCTGGTCCTTCAATGGTATAGAATAGAAGAGAAATGAAATGAGCAGACATTCTTAATAGACACAAAATATAGTTCAAAGGTCAGAAATTCTACTACACTACTATTTTCAGCGATCCTTGAACTCATCGTAGTTTGTTTACATGTACAGCTTTCTCCGATGCTACCACAGAAAGACGTGTTTTATGCCACCCCGTCTTTTTCTCATTTTGTCCACCAAAGGTTGTATGCTGTGCGTGAATGCACAAAGGTGAGCTTTGTTGATATTATTGATTTGCTAGAGTGCTTATCAGGCATATTTGGTCACTGCATGACTGCAAGCTAATCGATGCTAACATGCTATTTAGGCTAGCTGTATGTACGTATTGCATCATTATGCCTCGTGTGTAGGTATATTTGAGCTCATTTAATTTCCTTTACTTATGTCCTCTGTGTATTTAATTTATATTTGCATGTCTCCTGACTAGGGTTGGGTATCGAGTATCGAGTGGAACCGGGACTAACTTTCCGATTCTCCCGGAATCGTTCAAAAGTTTAAATTTCGATACCTCGTTTCGATACCCAGTCCGCCGACCGGAAAAAAAGAATAAGTCCGCCGACCGGAAGAAGAAGCCGCTGAACACCAACAAAGAAGCGCCCACCGCCGGAAGTGTTAGCATAGCTGAGCCTATGTAGCCGAGCGAGTCAGTCAAGCACGGATAGCGGGCGTCGGCGGTCGAATGTGTGGCTTTATTTTACTAAAAAAAATGAAATATCGGCGAAATGTAACACGTGCGACAGGACTGTTACGTGCTTAGGAGGGTGCACGTCGAACATGATGAAGCACCTCCGATTTCATGGAGTACAAATAAATGCGTGTCCCGTCTTCGACGCCCAGCCTGGCACCTCGGTGACTGCACTGCAGTCCGAATCCGGTAAGTAAAACAATATATATGCAATAAATAATGTGTTTTGCGCCAATGTTGAGGCAGCTAACAAATTAGCCCGCATATTTTTTCATAGACAATTTACAACCTGCTAGCCAGGCTCCGCGATGTGCTCAGCGTACTCCGTTCACCGTAGCGGCAATGGGGAAGATGTCGGTGCCACAGACGAAAGAGTGCCACAGAAAGGTCACTGCACACATAGTCAAAAGACTGCATCCCTTTTCAGAGGTGGAATCTCCAACATTTAGGTTAGTTAAGCAATAACGTTAGAGCTAAGCTAATTGATACTGGGCTAAACAGTAACAGCAACATTACATGTTTGTTTATGTTTGCAGGGATATGGTGAAAACTCTCAACCCAAAATACATACCACCTTCCAGGGACTACCTGTCAAACACAAGAAGAATCGGAATCGAGAATCGAAACAAAGAATCGGAATCGGAATCGGAATCGTTCGAATTCAAACGATACCCAACCCTACTCCTGACACATTATCTGTACGTAATATTGGCTGCATTTTTCATAGTTGTTTGTGTGCCATGTTGTTCCAGACCATAGCAAACATTACCCAGCTTGCAAAGATTGTAATAAATCCATTAGATAAAGACAACTTCCTAAAACCTGGACACACACATCTATACCTTTGGCCATTCTGATCTAGTTATTTCCGGAAGTTATCTCATCCTGTGAGAAGCCTCGATTTTACTAATGATTTCCAATGTTGCAAAAATGTGTAGAATAAAAATTTAAATACTAAATTTTTGTCAACGAAGGTTTGCGTCAGCCTTTGATAGTAGACTAATATAGCTAATATAGACACTTACATCATGTGTTGCCTTCATTATAACACTTATATAAGCCTTTTAATTTTTTGCGGCTCCAGACAGATTTGTTATTTGTCTTTTTGGTCCAACATGGCTCTTTCAAGGTTTTGGGTTGCCGACCCCTGCTCTATACACAAGTCCACGGACGTTGAGGTGCCATTAGTAGTCAACTTTAAATACCTTGATCATCAAAACAGCAGAATAATAACCTTTCCTTTGACCTTGTGAATATACCTGGACACACTTTAGAACTCGATTTGTGTCCCTTTGTCCCTTTCTAAAGAAACTATGCAGCCAATCTTTTAAGGTAATTGTGATCCATGTCTCAGTGCACGCATTGCGTTGGTTCAGATCTGCTTTAGTTGGCACTGTAACAATGGCATGAGTGGCCTCAAGTGCTTTTTAGATTTCAGTGCCCTTGAACATAAATTGAATTAGCTATGAACATTACATTCTGGTCGGAGAAAAAGCAGCTGTTACGTCCACAAAGACAAAAGCGGGGCTTGAAAATGTAGGTCAGGGGTGAGCAATTAATCTTCCCATGGGGCCACATTAGAAAACAGAAAATATGTGGGAAATAACTGATAAAACTCCACTAATGCACACAAATGTTTGGTTGCACTTTAGTATGGGGAACATATTAATTAGTTGCTTATTAAAGTAACAAAGGATTCATTTAGAGTTATTTGGACACTAGGGCAACATATAAGGGTTAGGGTTAGGGTTACTAATAAACAATAATTCTGAGGATGGCGTGGCGAAGTTGGTAGAGTGGCCGTGCCAGCAATCGGACGGTTGCTGGTACTGGGGTTCAATCCCCACCTTCTACCATCCTAGTCACGTCCGTTGTGTCCTTGGGCAAGACACTTCACCCTTGCTCCTGATGGCTGCTGGTTAGCGCCTTGCATGACAGCTCCCATCATCAGTGTGTGAATGTGTGTGTGAATGGGTGAATGTGGAAATACTGTCAAAGCGCTTTGAGTACCTTGAAGGTAGAAAAGCGCTATACAAGTATAACCCATTTATCATTTATTTATTGAGGGAAGACTCTTAGTTAATGGCTTACTGGCTGTATAATAAGGCCATGCAGAATAAGGCATTAATAAGCACTTAATAATGACTAATTAACAGCCAATATGTTACTAATTTGCATGTTAATAAGCAACTAATTAATGGTGAATATGTGTTACCCATACTAAAGTGTTACCAAATGTTTGAACTCACGCCCCAATAATTTGAAAGTAAAAAAAAAAAAAGTTTTCACAAATATAAAAAGTATTTACTCCAATTAAAAAAACGATTTGCAAGTATGAAAATAATTGCCTTCAACTTAAAAATGTTTGGCAGTAATATTTCACCCTGCACAATCCACACACTTCCACTTAGACAAACTTTATTGATCCACAAGGGAAATTGTTCTAAAAAGATAAGTGATGAAAAAAAATAATAATAATACCAAAAATTAAGTAAAATAAAGGAAGTCAAAGGACTCTTTCAGGCGCATCAAAGAAAAAGACGAAGAAAAAAAGACTCTGAGCATCTGTAATTCGCACTCAACAGGTGGTGCTGGTGAGTTGATTTAAGGCGGTCAGAGCTACTGCCTCTCTGTCTTCCAAACTGAACACAACGGCATAACAACATCACACGGAGGCATTATTAATAAGGGGATACTAAAGCAAATGTGTTAATTTACAGGTTGAGCTTTATCATTAAGCCATTTTACTCCCCACCTTGCCAGTTCATTTTTGGAGGATGGCACCATGCGCAAATGACAGTACCTCTGACAGCCTTAAAGCCTACTGAAACCCACTACTACCGACCACGCAGTCTGATAGTTTATATATCAATGATGAAATCCTAACATTGCAACACATGCCAATACGCCTGGGTTAACTTATTAAGTGCAATTTTAAATTTCCCGCGAAACTTCCGGTTGAAAACGTCTATGTATGATGACGTAGGCGCGTGACGTCAATCTTTGAAACGGAAGAATTCGGACACATTGTATCCAATACAAAAAGCTCTGTTTTCATCGCAAAATTCCACAGTATTCTGGACATCTGTGTTGGTGAATCTTTTGCAATTTGTTTAATGAACAATGAAAACTGCAAAGAAGAAAGCTGTAGGTGGGCTCGGTGTATTAGCGGCTGGCTGCAGCAACACAACCAGGAGGACTTTAGCTTGGATAGCAGACGCGCTATCCGACGCTAGCCGCCGACCGCATAGATGATCGGGTGAAGTCCTTCGTCGCTCCGTCAATCGCTGGAACGCAGGTGAGCACGGTGTTGATGAGCAGATGAGGGCTGGCTGGCGTAGGTGGATAGCTAATGTTTTTAGCATAGCTCTGTGAGGTCCCGTAGCTAAGTTAGCTTCAATGGCGTCATTAGCAACAGCATTGTTAAGCTTCGCCAGGCTGGAAAGCATTAACCGTGTATTTACATGTCCATGGTTTAATAGTATTGTTGATTTTCTGTCTATCCTTCCAGTCAGGGGTTTATTTATTTTGTTTCTTTCTGCAGTTAAGCCCGATGCTATAACGTTAGCTCCGTAGCTAAAGAGCTTCGCCGATGTATTGTCGTGGAGAAAAAAGTCACTGTGAATGTCCATTTCACGTTCTCGACTCTCATTTTCAAAAGGATATAGTATCCTAGGGGGTTTAAAATACAAATCCGTAATCCACAATAGAAAAAGGAGAAAGTGTGGAATCCAATGAACCCTTGTACCTAAGTTACGGTCAGAGCGAAAAAATATACGTCCTGCACTACACTCTAGTCCTTCACTCTCACGTACCTCATCCACAAATCTTTCATCCTCGCTCAAATTAATGGGGTAATCGTTGCTTTCTCGGTCCGAATCGCTCTCGCTGCTGGCGTAAACAATGGGGAAATGTGAGGAGCATTTCAACCTGTGACGTCACGCTACTTCCGGTGCAGGCAAGACTTTTTTTTATCAGCGACCAAAAGTTGCGAACTTTATCGTCGATGTTCTCTACTAAATCCTTTCAGCAAAAATATGGCAATATCGTGAAATGATCAAGTATGACACATAGAATGGATCTGCTATCCCCGTTTAAATAAAAAAAAATCATTTCAGTAGTGTACCAGTTTTTTGTTGAAACGTTTTAAACTGTAAGTGT
Source organism: Entelurus aequoreus (assembly GCF_033978785.1). Taxonomy (NCBI): domain Eukaryota; kingdom Metazoa; phylum Chordata; class Actinopteri; order Syngnathiformes; family Syngnathidae; genus Entelurus; species Entelurus aequoreus. Next base: position 83,702,160 of record NC_084731.1, on the reverse strand, counting down.
CATGATCCGTTGCCCGGATCATGTTTTGTTTAGTTAAAGTCTACCTTCGTTTCTGTTTCAGCACCCCTGGCATTGTGTTTTTCTTGGTTGCCATGGGTGCTGATTAGTTTCACCTGCCTCTGATTAATGTTCGGGACGCTCACCTGCTATCTCTCTTTGTTTATAATGTCTATTTTCTGCTGGATCTACTCTCTATTTTATGCTGCAGCTGTTACATATACTGTAATATTGTACATGGTAATTGTTATATATTGTATATATGATATAAACATATAATATAATATATCAGTATATATCATATACTGTACATATATTATGTAAATATTACATATATGTTATATTTTATATTGCTACTACGGTACATTTTTAGTGTATTTTATACCTGCATTGCATTTTCCATCCTTACACTTTCCATCCTTTGTAACTGAGCTAATGTGTGGAACAATGTCCCTTGTGGATCATTAAAGTTTGTCTAAGTCTAATCAGAGAGCTACTTAGTTCTGCTTCTCGCTGGCTGTCTTGTTTGCGCTATGCAACAAGTGTGTTTTCCGTTCGGCCTCGCAGTCATGTACTCGAGGGTTCATATCTCAGTTTGCGTGTTCTCCCAATACGTGCGTTGCTTTTCAACTTTGACAGAGGTCCACGGCCGGATTGCAAAAGCCTGTGCAAGTTGTTTTGTGCAGGGGAGCCATATTTCAATTATGCGGAAGATGAATGCAACTCAACAAGAAACGCAGCAGAATATTGCACCGCATAGCCTGAAATTTGCAAGCCGCTATCCCTTTATGATCAGGCATCAGGAGCTGGAGACGTCTGAATCACATACAGAGAAGCAAGTCAACCGCTCTCCTCTATAGAACAGCACCACTTATCATTAGTTATAATTCTACGCGCTGAGGAAAATTACCCACTGCTCAGATGCTGCCATCTTTAAAGGGGAACTGCACTTATTTTTGGAATTTTGCTTATCATTAACAAACATGAAAGACATGATGACGGATGGATTTTTTTTAATGCATTCTAAATATTGAATAAATGTAAATACAAGTCTGCTTGCAGCGGAGTCAATGGAATGCCCACTATTTCGCCCATAAAATCAGATAAATAACCATTCAAAATGCGCCAGCAATACTCCATTTACATGTCGTGACTTGAATATTAACCAAGTGTTAGTGAAATTGTTATGGAAAGCGCAGACAAACAATTCATAGTGACGCTGTGATCACTTCCTGTGTGCCTACGTTTACATCATCGAGTGGTCTGCTGTTTCCTCGCTTCCTTGCTCCCTGTAAGTTTATTATAGATCATAAATCATGCATCTCACCTGGAGAGTAGATGGCCGAGAACATAATCCAACAAGTTGGGCCACTTTGACAGCCATTTAGGACCTGGAACTGGGGAGAAAGACACGAAAAGCTCTTTCCCCACCCCCGTTTCTTTGCGAGGATTATGAGACATTCTTCGTCTAAATGGGAATATATGAACATCCTTGCAGTCGGCATCCTAATGACCAGTGTTCCCTCTAATTTTTCATGTGTGTGAGCAAACGCAAAAACTCCCTGAGCATTCAGTGGAGCCCATGTGAGCAACATCAGATGTGCACACTGTAGCTACACCAGCAGCACACCTGTCCCAAACCTGACTAAATAACAATTTCAATCTCCATCCATCCATCCATTTTCTACCGCGTGTCCCTTTCAGGGTCACGGGGGGTGCTGGAGCCTATCTCAGCTGCATTCGGGCGGAAGGCGGGGTACACCCTGGACAAGTCCCCACCTCATCGCAGGGCCAACACAGATAGACAGACAACATTCTCTTATAATTAAAATCAAATGACTGCAGTCATTTCCATTTCTAATATAAGTGTTCAGGCCCACTTACAATGACAATAACAAAACATATTGTTTTTCATGAAGTGTGTACTTGTATTGTTTGTCTGGGTGGAGGTCCTGCTTTGGAAATAATTTGTACCCCTTTCAGACATTGCATTTAGTTCCCATTAAAACATTCATATGTTGCACAATGAAATTTAAGCAGGGGATCATGTGTACATTCCTGCAACTTCCTGTTTGTAAAAAATATATTTTTATTAGTATTTATTTCATATACTAACAGCATTTCATGATTAATATTTATAAATTAAGATTCTTAATAAATGACACTAGAATAAGCACACATTTGATTGGTAAATCATAGTGTAACGACCTGGAATGACACTTTATGTGTGGTGTTGGAGTTGTCCGACTTTTTGTGTGTCTGTAAACACATCACTGGCTAAGTGCCATATGTGCATGTGTTGGCGCAAGTGAGAAAGAGCGAGCGGCTGCTGTTGATATAACAAAGTTGCTTTTGGTCTGGTTTGTACTGCAGAAAATGACCAGTTTTGCTGGATATAATTTTTTTTACTAATGTTTTGGTGATGTGTTTATGGCCGACAATAAAGAGTTTTGCACAGTAAAGTGATATATGGAATTCATGTCCTCAAAGCTTCCCGACAGACGACGTTACAATATTTGAACAATGATGACGAAAACTATTTTCTCTGTCGTGTCCGCGTGTCGAAAATTGTTATGCGCTTATTTTCTAATTTGATTTTGTGCGTGGCATAGATTTGCCGTGCGCAGAGGACGCTTGAGCAGTGCGCAATTGCACAGGCGCACACCTTAGAGGGAACGTTGCTAATGACAGCAAACGTTGCACAGTAAGTGATGATTTATTTTTTGCTATGTTGGCTCTTATAAAGTCTGCACTGAGTAATAATCAGTGATGAAGAAAAAAAAAGCAAATGTGATGCGTTTTTTAAATTAATGCGCCGCGTATGCTTAAAATGATCACAGTATGTAAATATTAAATGTTATTATAAATGTGCCAGTTACTACATTGCATACTGTATATACTTATATCATGTATATAAAACCCTAATGGAGGTGTTTGGATGTTTTTTTAGGAGCTCTATAGGCATAATTGACTGGCTCCTAACGGCTCCATTGTAAGCAGACCTTTGATCGAGTTGATTTAATATTTAGAATGCATTAAAAAAAAAACTCCATTCGTTGTCATGTCTTTCATAATGATTGTGAACGATAGGCAAAATTAACCTCTGCACCTTGAGCAGACAAATTCAGTTCGGATTACCCATAAATTAAACTATGTTGTCATGCAATATATAAGAATGTGTTTCACTTATGCTGGACAGAGCAAAATACACAACACTCACTGATCAGCTCTCAGCAATGTTTGACACCTGCCATCTAAATGTGTGCACACCTTGACTTAAGATCCTATGAGAAGAGGTCAAGTTTCCTCCTAATGCATAATTTATTCTGAAAACAAAGGACCAAAAATCCACAATCCACACAAACACACTACTGACGAGATATAAGACATACAGAGGAACCTTGGTTGACCGAAATGTGAAATTTGCGAACCGCAGACCGAATAAAAATGTGCTTTGGTGTACCTGCAAGGCAGTCCACTCAGGACTTCAGCTCTCCGGTGCTCACTGCTCATTCAGCAGCTCGTATGTTTTTTTTTTAGCCTTTTTGCAACATGGTTTTTAATTTTGCTGGCTCAATATGGTTCCAAAGAAAGCAATGTGTGGTTCGGTTTGAAACATTCAGGAAGTATCCACAGCGCCGTCGATACTGCCTCCCCCTACCTGCAGGCATAGAAAAAGGTGAAGTTGATTGTATTTTTGATTCCTAGTCATTGTGGCAACCTGGCTGTTAAAAGTTGATGAGTTTTGTGATTTCAAACTTTAAATGCGCCACAGGGCTAGTGACCGTGTGTCTGCGTGTAAGCAGTGAGGCTGTTTTGGCTTTGTTTAATTAGAAAGTTGATTAATCACCCTTTTGTTATATACAATATTGTATTTCAATTTTGACCCTAAAATTTACTTTTCCCGAGGCTGGAACCCATAACTCATGTTTATAGTATTTCTTATGGAGATACATCAAAAAATTACCTATTTCTATAGGATTTTTTCACGACCGTGTGAACAGTGCAATTCAGATTTTCTTCAAATCCGTCCAAAACCACTATTCCACTGTTGGAACTTATTCAAATGTGTTGGGCTTTTGGAAAAAGCAACGCTATTTCTACAAAAACAGATGCCAACGGACAACATTTCAAGTTTTACCTTTAAACATTCATCCTTCTATTTGCTCACGGGTGAGCTGGAACAACCCTTCCCTATGCACGGAGACAGGGTACGCCCAGGATTGGTCACCGGTCAATCACAGGCTCCTAGAGACCAACAACCATTCACAGGCAACGTTAACATCAATGAACAATTTACCGTCGCAGATTAAGCCACGCTATCGCAACATGTTTCGGTGTGAACAGCTGGTGACCTAAAAAGATTGGATGGTCAAACCAGATCAAAGGAATAATATTGGAAGGTGTCTGGTCAGTATCTCCATCAAACAGCCTCGAGCAGCCCAAGCGAAGACTCTCTGAAGTCTGATGTATGTAAGGTGATAAAAGGTGAATTTTGTCGTCCATCATAAAATTCCAGTCTGACTCTAAGATAAAACTGAAACAAAGAACTGAGCACCTCAAGACTGTGGCAGACAGAATAGACTCGACTGAAACTTGTGCTTTGAATCACAACATTTACAAACAAAAAAGCATTTTTGGTACAAATCCTGTGTGAATGCTGAAAAGTCAAAACCGAAGGGAAATGAAAACAGTTAGCATGCTCGCCAGTCTAGGGTAATATAAAATACAACTCTTAGGTGTAAACCTACAGAAACTAGCATGAAACGTCCTACATTCCAACATGCTAATGTTAGCATGACAACAGTCAGCATGCATCAAGTATGAAAATATGACTCTAAGGTGTAAAAATAGTATTAAAAAAGCTAACATGCTAAGATTAGCATGGATAACAGTAAACATACGTCAAGCACCAAAATGTTTGACTGCGGTACTGTATATACCTACAATAATAGTTAAAAGCTAGCATGTTAGCAAGCTTAACATCACGATTAACTAACATTAGCAAGGAGCATTTTGACTTTGGAACGATTTGATAGGTTAAGAAATGTGTAAGTTTGAGAAACATATTTTAAGAATGGGTAAATGTTATGGAAAATGGGTAAAAGAGCGTGAATTGTTTAGCCATGAAACAAAAACTACGTTTACACGGCAGGTCAAAGTGGCCCAAATCGGATTATTTATTTTTTTTATCAAATTTTTTTTTTCAACTGATTGTTTACACTGCAAGTAAAATACGTTTTTTATCAGACCCCAGTGTTAATGTGGCCCCAATGTGGCCTCAACGTCACTTGCATGTGCACTCCATTGATCAGGAGGAAGTAGCTACCACAACAAAATAAAATTAAAGTCGCAACACCTTAAAGATTAGTGGGTTTTTTTTACATGAAAATAAATGAAAGTAATATAATGTATGAATGGGTGTATATGGTGTAATATATTTGGGAGGGTTGTAAACTTTTTATGTTTGTTAAGTAGAGGAGACACGGACATCAACGTGGATCTACGGGAGCTTTATTTTTTAACTCGGATGAAAACTAATGTGCCATAGCATCAATTCCGTTCTTTCTACAATCTCTATTTCTTCGGAATCAAAATATACTGTTTATTCGTATATCACATATAGGCACTATTGACAAGTGATGCACCGAAAATTTGGGCATCTTAAATAGACTTTGCTCACCAAAACCGGGTGTTGCAATTAAATATTCACTTCCGCTGGTGACTGCGTCTTTCCCGCCGCACACTCGAGTGACGTAGCTCGACCAAAGCTGACGGAAAAGTCAGATTCGGGTCGCATTGCGTTTAGACTGAAGTCATGTTTGAAAAGATCTGATTCCAATCTGATTCAGGACTACCTCTTGATGTGGCCTGAATCTGATGCCAAAAGATCAGATTTGAAGTACTTTGGAGTGTTTAAACTGGTTTAGATCTGTGTCACTTGGGAGTAAAAAAATCTGATTTGGTGTGCAGTGTAAACGGGGCCTTAGATATCGTAGCTGTCATGATCCATTGCCAGGGTCATGTTTTGTTTAGTTTGATATTTCCTTAGTTGGTGATTAGTTCTGTTTCAGCACCCTTGTTTGTTTTCTTTGTTTCCATGGGTGCTGATTTTTGTCACCTGCCTCTGATTAGTGGTCGGGACGCTCAAGTGTGTGTGTACCTATCAGTGGTACTTTAACTTTTTTTTTACTTTAATGGTTTTCTACACCAAAATACATCTATTTATTATTCAACTTCTTCTTCTCCAGATTTTGGCACGCTCTACCTTCCACATTTTTCACCCGATTGAAACCGTTTTAAAATTTAAACTGTTCACCCTATTCGGTAATTGCGGGATTTCCTTTGAAAAATTCCAAAAATCCCCAGATTTCCCAGAATTCCATGTTTTCTGGGACATTTTTCCCATTAAAAATGAATTGGCCATTTTTCAAACTTCCACCATTTCCACATTTTTCAACCATTTAAAACCATTCCACCTTCAACATATTCCACTTATCCTGTACATTAAAACTATAATTTTTCCAAGTTTAAAAAAATTCCAGGAATTCCCAGAATTCCCGGGGGTTTTTTAAGCCTTTTTCTGACCCTTTTTTTAACCCACTTCAACCGTTCCACTGTCAAATCATTCCTCTTAATCAGGACAAAAAACAAAATTGTTTTTCAAACTGGAAAAATTCCCGGTTTTCCCAAAATTCCTTAATAGCATTTCTCAATTTAAACTGTTAATACTCCAACAAACCTTGACCAATTTAAACAATTCCAACACCAACCAATTCAGCTCATTCAGGACATATATGCTCCTAATCTTTTTTTTTTTTAAATCCCGCTTTTCCCAAAATTCCCAAATTTCCTGGAAGTTCCCATTGAAATGAATGGGACATTTTTCCAAGTTGCACATTTCTTCAACCTATTCAAACCATTCCAACATCAACACGTTCCACTCATCCTGGACATTCAACTAACACTTTCCCAAGTTCCAAACCAAAGTCCGTTTTTCCTGGAAATTCAAACTCTTCAACATTCAAACTATTCTTGCATTCATACTACATTTTGTCAGCATTTCAGTTCAACTTCAGCATTGGAGCATTCACACGCAATTCCTTCAGGAATTGCCTCATCTAGTTTGAATAAATCATCCTTCTTACCTGCACTCTGCTTCCGGACGTCCCTCTGCATCTTGGGGAAACAACTACCGCAAAATCATGCGACCCTGACGTGACAGTAGCCTGAATGTCCTGAATAATTAGAAAGGTTAAAATGCTGGCAAAAGTACACTGAATAAAATAGGACGAAAAACGTGGTTTTGAAAAGTCGTAACTTTGGGGTAAAATGGACATTTTCAAACTATTAAAATGGTTAGTTTGAATGAGTGGAATGTGTTTGAATGATTTCCTGGAAATGTGGAATGAATTATTATTTGTAATTAAATGTTAGCACACCTGTTATGAATGAGCTGCACGTTTTGAAAGTGGAATGTTTTGAATCGGATGAAAAATGAATACTATTTCCATGTTTTGGAGCATTAGCACAATCTGTGTTCATTTCTGCGTACAGCCGGGCAAAACGCCGAGGAGAATTAACATTGTCAAACACAATACTCAAAATTGGATCTGTCAAACAGTTGGCTTCTGGACGGTCTGCTGTGCAACATGGCGGCGGTGGATGTAACAAAAACATAATGTCCCAGAAGTGATGAATTAAATTCATGCCTGGGGAAGACTGGATCAGTTAATAGCTTCAATAATTTAGACATCCAGGAAATGTCAGTGACAACAGGTCGTAGGCTCTCATCCTGGCACAAGTGAAGGTATGACTTGGAGTTTCTTAACCGGGCTGATTGGTATCTCAGACATGTGATGATTGTGTTTTCCTTTGATTTTCTAAAGATACCGGTTGTATTTGGACCAAACTATCCTTAGCTTTGGACTTCACTGTGCCTTGTTTTTTTTTCTTCCAACATTTAAAACACTTCCTTGTTGTCTACATAACATGGAATGCTGGTGCTTTGGTCAAAATGCTGCATAGAAAAAATAGCAACTGCCCAGGATGCATGTGCATGCATGAGCCAATCTGCCCCACAACAAGATAGAGGAAAAAGAAGGATTTTATTGACTACTCCAGATCTTGTGGTAAACCTCTGCTGCTGACGTAACCAGGGACAAATACATCACTAATTACTTAAAGTTCAAACTACTTGTTTGGAGGAAGTTTAAAGCCCCATTTAAGAACTTTCAGTTTTGGTTGATTGGAACAAAGCGGTAGTGTTTTGCCAGACGGTAGACCACATCTCCAATGAGGACTAGCGCTTACAGCGTCAAACTGACATGATGTCCGCTGTAATACTGGCACAAATATTACGTCTCTAATGGCTTTGTTGATGTTAAATAGCAGACACTATGAAGAAATGATCTTGGATTGCGCTATCAACATGACGCTACTACCAAGAATGTATCGGGGCGTTGCTGGACCGAAGCAAAGAAAGACCGGCGGAAGAGTTGTTTCGAAGGAAGTAGGGTGCAACTGCCAACTACCACGCAATTTCCGATAGCTAACATTAGTATTATCATTTTGATTTGAGCATCGAAAGTCACTTACTAGTTTATTAGGAACGGAGCCAAGGCAGCATCGGCCGAAAATCCCTCAACTTTAAGCTCACACCAGCTAGTGAAAGCCAGGCCAATGTTGATCCTTGACTGCCTTTTTACCCGGGTAGCCTTTCTTTTTCTTTTTTAGTCTCATCGGACAAAACTTTTAGTTTCTTTGGTTGTTTTGTAGCTTTGACCATGACAGACCGGACTGCACGTAGGCGTTCTCGTTTTTTGGCGACACACAGTCCTTCCCATTGACGTCCGTCTGTTTAACGAATGAGGAAAGGGGGGGAGTGACGTATGCCGTAAAGCAAGTCAGCACATTTATAGTTCCCCTCAAAGTTTCTAAGTGCCAGTAAAAGCGATTCAGACCCTCTAAACCATGACAGAGGTGTCATTCAACGAGTTTTAAGTCCATGTATCATCCCAAAAGTTATGCAAATATTTTTTGGAGGTTGAAAAGTTACTTAGGCCCTGTTTACACTAAGCCGGATAAGGTTATCAAGGGTAAATCACATCTACCCTTATCCGTGTCCACACACACAACAATGTCACCGTTTAAGACCCCTTCGTCCGCCGGCGCAACGCAAACTAATACGCATGCGCGGAAAATGCACACATCATAGTCATCTCCAGTGTTGCTTTGTGTGCAAGTTCTTAAATGTAACTTATCTGAACAATATCCAGTGTTGTGGTATTTCACTTAACTGGAATCCAGTGTGCTGTGGGGTCCTATTGTAGTGAATCACACCTGAGCCATCATAAATTAATCAAATCTTTATTAGACACGTAAACAATATGATAAATAACATTTTACATCAATCAAACTGGTGATCTAGATATCTGGCCAGGACACTCCTCACTCTTTTGCCTTCACCTTCATTGTCCATTCCTTTTTGGTGACTTTATATACTCGGGACCTAGACATTGAGTCCGCGACATACATGGCGGACAATAACTGATACAGTCTGCCTTGCCAGTTCAAATGTATTCGCTGTTTTCCGTAGTTTTCCCCAAAGCACAAACTACATTTTTTATCACATCCACGGGAGCCCGCATTATTGTTCACTCTCCTTCGAAAAAAGGATGAAGTTTTTCGCTAAGTAGAATCACAGCTGACCTGGACATTCAAAAGTTTCCTTGCCGTCTGAGAAGTGTTGTATCTGAAATAGCTGCAATCGCTTTCTCTTAAGGTATTCATGTGTGATTTCCACAAGCGTCTGTACGGACGGAAGGAGAAACACGGGCATGTCTGGATGACTCGCCTCCATATTTCCAGTGGTTAGCTCCGAGTTCCGATACCGCTTTTTTATGAAGCTGGCTGTGGCGGGTTCTTTCTGACGTCACTTCCTGTGTGGGGCGCGGTTTTTCTAGCATCAATTCCTCTCCGAACTCAGTTTGTAAATGATCAATGAGTCCATACAAAGCTAAGACCCGGAGATTCAAGAAATACACGACGCACTTAGCCGTGTAAAAATGTGTCCGAGGAGGGGGACCTTAAACTATGATTTAGTGTGGCCGAAACGGGGCTTAGGCTAAATAATTATTCGTTTAAGGGGTTATCCGGCTTAGTGTAGACAGGGCCTTAGTGCTGCTTTAAAAGAAGGGTAGTGTGACAGTTTGACCCCACACTGTCACTGTTTGACCTTTGGACTTCCTCACAGACCGTGCACATTTGTTGGGAATCTCAACATGGACAAACTACAAATATTCAATCTTGTTAGCTAGTGAAAAGCATGTGCTCAACAAATTGTTACCTGTCACTCACCATGGCTCTGAACAGTTGACTAAAAGAGTCAGGGTGGGGTTGAGAGCTTTATATAGGTGAACACACCTGCATTCACTAATTAGGCCAAATTTGGGTCAAACCATGATCTTCAAAAGCTGGGTGTTACAGAAGGACACTGGACATTTGAAAGTGATGTTACCTAAGCCTGAATATACTGTGTACAAAAATGACTGCTCTACACATGCAAAAGTACTATGTGAATACTTTTTAGACATGTGATGGTTATTTACGGTGTCATTTACAAAATAACTGTTTTCTTAATTCCCCCTGTCAAATTGGTCCCAGCTAGTGGGCGGAGCAATGGGCTATTTAAGTTGGAAAATGCCGTTTTTCTGACTGTCTGCTGTCGATCACTGCCAGAGGAGGTTTTCTGTCCTGAGCAGGAGTTTCGGTCTCCATGCATCATCTACTGAGGTGATTATTTTGATGATGAGATGTTGTGTTGTAACCGGTTAAATGAGTTTTGTTGATTGCTAATATATTTTGCTAAATCTGTTTTGATTATTTAATTCTTTACTTTGACATATTTGATTATTGACCATTGATTGTGAATATATGTATTTTCATATAATGGATGATTTACATTTTGATTATTTTTAATATGTTTATTTTGATGAATTATATAGGCCTATTTAACACTTTGAAATGTATTTAGAATATAAATGTACTATATATAAGATACTATACTAATATTGCCTCTGTTTATTACCATTACAGATTGTAGGTGCTTTGTTTTCCTGTCATTGTTCACTTTTTGGGATTTCAATAAATGTTTGTAAACTGTTACCAACTGCATGCCTTGCCATCCTTGATTTGAAAGTCTGGTTTGCAACGGTTACATTACCTTCACCCGAGGCGGGGTGTGACAGGTAGATTGTTTTATAAACACCTCCGCCATGTCTCCATGGTTTGATTTCACATTTTTGGAGGACTTATCAGGATCCTAAATGTGCAAACAGGTAAGACAAGTTGGTTTTGCATAATGGGACCCTTTTTATCTTCAACCTTTTGTGTCGCGATGGCAATTATAGGCAAGGTGCACGACAAGTGGCCTTTTAGTTTTATGCTGGCAGGTGGACTCTCGGGGCTGTTTAACCCGGCCTGCCTGACTTTTTGTCTGCACCATGAGCGGGGAAAAACTGATACTGCAGCAATATGACCTAACTGCACATGCATACCTACTGACTATTGGCCTTCTTCTTCCGCACTGTCCTCTTATTCTTTAAGCTTCTCCTTTTAGAGGGTGATTAAATACAATAGTCCAACATGATTTCAGTGCTTTTTGTTAAAAGAAAACACTGAAGCTGCCTTCTTGGAACCGCCGGCTAATGAGCTCATTCAGGACCTGTGCCGATTTCCGATGTACTGTATCTTAAGCTCATCCAACATCACTTACAGTATGTAGATACCGGATATCTATTTATTTCTTAAAAAATGTCTTGTGCTAGGTCATGGAGCAGTGGTTTGCTTAGTGTAGATTCAACCCGGTATTTTGGTGGTGCCTTCTCCTTGTGCATTCCACAACATCCCCTGTGAAACTTTATAACGTAATGAGCTTGTGCTGTGTGCCATCAAAGAGGCGATTTCCTCTACCTAAGCACTTTTGTACTTTGGTTAACAATCTCCACAGCACATTACGACCTCTACGAAACTTCCGACTGGAAAAACTTCTCCAAGTGCTGCTACATAATCAAAGCGAAACATAGCACAAATATATCATTTGAAGCATTGTCTTTACTGCATATAAGCCATTGTTTGCAATTAAAAAGTGTGTTTTTCTATTTATTTTTGTGAACAGAAATATGGATTAATTATTGTAAAAGTAGCCTCAAGTTTAAACATTTTATTTTCCTTAAATGGATATATTTTGCTTGTAAATTATTAATTAATAAATATGAATGTAGAAAGATTCGCCTTGTCATGTTATTTCACAATTGCCTCTCAATACTCAAATTTTTTTGTACAATGTATAAAAAAAAAAAAAAAAACAGTTTCTGAAATGTTAACCAACATGTGTTTCTCAGGTCATTATGGGCCGCAGCAGTACTTAGTTGCAATACATTTTTCCACCACTTGTGGCAGTCATGACAAAAGGTAACAAAAAGAAGAAGTCTGGAGCTAAAGTCAAATTTTAAGCGCAAAAAATCATGACTAAAGTGAAGTTGCATTTTCATTTGCACTTAGATTTTAACAGTTTATTTTTAAAAAACATAATTGAGTTAGAATTCATTCATCTTAGCACTGCGTAATTGTATGTAAATTTATTTTTTATCACATTTATGAGTACCTTCTTTTGGTTTCATGGTTCATGGATTCATATCATTGGACAAGGTTTATTCTGTGAAACTGTATGTATGTCAGATATAATTATTGAACACGATTAAAATTAAAAGTAAGATTACTAATTCAGTGTTTATATTTGAGTGGGCTCCGATCCCCTCTGTAGTGGAAAAGTTGGGTCCCGAGGTCAAAATTGTTAAGAACTCCTGTTTGAAGCATATCAATGTAAATGGAAAACACTTTTTACAGTAAAATTCTGGCAACTGAGCTTCCCGTTTTATTATCATAAAATCTATGATTGTTTTTTTTTAAAATATTGCTGTAAATGAAGCAGATATTATTTTCTACTTTAACAAAAGTTTGCGATGTATGATAATATATTTGTTGCATTAGATATTTAAGTTTAAAAGATATGCAATTGCACAGGGGCGCCGAAAAGGGGGGGTAACGGAGACGGATTCTAGGGGCCCATGATGGAGGGGGGCCCAGAGAGGCCACTAATGATGATGAAATTATAATACAGGGGGCCCTGTAAAGATTATTTTCATGGGGCCCAAAATCCCTAGCGGTGCCCCTGCAATTGCATAAAGCGGGTGTATTTGTTTCTGTCAAATGAAAAAGAACAAATACATTTATTAAGAAAATTACTGTATTGACACATGTTGAATGTGTTTACAGTAATTGTAGGAGCAAAAGTGTGGTATGTTAGTGTTGTCATTGTGTATCATCAAAATATTCAGGTACAGACGAGACACCATGCTTTCATCAAATATACAAACAAAACTAAAAGTTGTTTTTAAAAACAAGGTACTTACAATGGTTTCGGTATAAATACGACATAAATTTGGCTGATGGTTGAGTTTTCATGTCATTTCGTGATAATGCACGTTGATGATGCTAATTAATTTGACAGCGACAAGCAGACAAAGGTGTCCTCAACCCAATGTCCTCGCTAGCGATGCTAAGCTAGAGCCCTTGAATGTAAACATTGGTACAGTAGGAAGGGAATTCATATAACCACATTTGTCACAGTTGACACGGCACTTGAAACGTGACGAATCGGGGGGTGCACTATCCACTTTTAGTGTTGAATATCTTAAAACAGGGGTGTCAAACATACGGCCCGAGGGCCGGATCAGGCCCGCAAACAGGTTTATCCGGCCCCCGGGATGAGTTTGCTAAGTATAAAAATTCACCTGAAATTTTTGAATGAAAGAAACTGCTGTTCTAAATGTGTCCACTGGATGTCGCAATAGCAATTATTTGTATCTTTGTAGATGATGCTACATATGTACAAAATAAACCACTTGATGTTAGTACATCAGTCGAGGAAAATGATCAAACTACATAAATAACATCCTGTAATTTGATTTTGAAATATTTTTTTATCTTGATAAATTGAAAATCAACACCAATGAGTTTACTGATTAAAATGATCACATAATGTATTCAGAAAATATAAATAAGGACAGATAAAGATACTATTAACTGCAATATGTAAGTGTAAAAAAAAAAAAAACGACTATGATTTGTACATTTTCAGAATGTGCTTGTTCTATTTTTACACAAAGAAAACAATCTGAAGTTGTCTTTATTTTTAAGTTATCGTGCCGTGATTTTACCAGTCCGGCCCACTTGGGAGTAGATTTTTCTACATGTGGCCCCCGATCTAAAATTAGTTTGACACCCCTGTCTTAAAACGTGTTTTGTGGCAATTCCAACTTTGACCACATTTCCTATGTAGAGTGGCGCTTTCCGTCATTTTCAGCTGACTGCATTGCAAAATGAATAACTCCCCCTCTTCCTCTTACGCGAGTAATGGGGCCATTCCCTACTGCAGGGGGCTCGATACAAATATCAACAGTAACATACCAAGTATAGAATCAGATTATGAGAGACAATAGTAGTTTTTTTGCTTTTGTTTAGTTAATTGGCACTATTGACTTGATTATAAAGAACTTAAACAATGTATATTGTTACGCTACCGTCTTGGGTTTTTTGTCTGATTACAAAAATGTACTCATTTAATGACCCTGACCATTTTAAGTATGAACATTGGTATTGCCAGTACTGCTTGGTATTTGTAGTAATGCCCAAAACGAATGTAAAGTATCCAAACTACAATAGAATAAGTGCCTTTTACATTTGAAGAGATTTGTAGATGTATATGCTTGACAACAGAAAGTAACCAGCTGTTAACATTAAAATAACAAGTAAATTGATAATGGTTTTGAGAAAATAATAGAACTGGAAATGATGCAATATGTTACTGCATACATCAGCAGCTAAATTCGGAGCCTTTGTAACCTGCTTTGAAATGGTTCTATTATTGTTTATATACCATATTGGGATGTTGTTGCAATAGGCTACAATATATATCGCACCATAGATATTATTCTTCTGTGGGAATGGGATAACATTCCAGAGGGAAAATCATCCGTACAGCCGTTCACAAATGAAGCCTTTGCGGCAAAAGTGCCTGAGACGGACGTCTCTCTGTAAAAGGCACTCTTGGAACTTGCCTAAATAAACCCAAGACCGTGAGAAACAGAATTATCTCGTCTGCAGGATCCAACTCAAAACTGCACCACCCCCCCCAAAAAGAAAAAAGGGCGCACACCATCACTACAATGTAATTACGAGTCAATCACACCAGTCCAGTAAAGTGCTAAAACACTGATTGTGAATCAATTTCACCTGCTGTTGTGCAAATGGAACTGCCAACAGGTGGAAATTAGAGGCAAATTAGCGAGACGACCCCTTTGCATAAATAGCTCCGCAGGTGAGGCACTTCATGCTGTCATGGCCTCGTATAATGCATATTAAAAATGTCAAGAAAGTCCAATTAAACAAGAACTAATGTTTAAGTACTCAAAATGTATGGTAATTAAGGCTGGGTACCTTTTCACATCTAAATCAAGTCACCGTACTTGGGAATCGATACCAGTACTCAACGGTACCAATTTATGGTAAATTTTGTGTTAAAAAGTTTCAATAATGTTTATTGTTAAATTTAAATAACAAAAAATAGATTTTTCATAACATTTAACACTGAGCTGCGCTGTTCAGTTGTTACCTTGTTTTCTTATATTTCTGTTTCATTTGTAAGTATTGTACTGCACTGTATTGTACAGTATAGTAGACTTTGCAATCAGTTTTAATTCCAATACACCAGATGGCGGCAGTGTATAGACCAGGGGTTCCCAAACTATGGCCCGCGGTCTAACTCCGGCCCGCCAGCTTCCAAAATCCGGCCCGCTGGAAGTCCCAAGTTATTATTTTTTTTTTTATATCTTTTTTATCTATTTAATTGTATTTTATTTTTATAATTTTTTTTAAATCTGCCCTTTCTTATCTATTTTCTACCGCTTGTTACTCTCGGTGTCTCCTAGCCACTCAGGCAAATCATATTGTCTAAAAATGTATTTTCCCATCAATAACGGGACATCATCAGCAAAGTGTCAATTAGTCAAGTAGTGCGCAAGGAATATATAGATAATTTTTTCAACCCAATGTGGCCCCCGAGTCAAAAAGTTTGGAGCCCCCTGGTATAGACGATGGTGTGTAGTATATTTGCCATTAAGTTGAATGTGCCAGTTTTCTTTTGTTGAATCCCACACAGTGTTTATACTGCAAGTATTGTACTTATTCCACACCAGCTGTTAGATTTCAACGTGCATTTTTGTTATAATTTTGATGACCAAATTAGAAGTTGTTGAAATCGCCAAGTGAAATCAATCATCTTTACCATGTCCATGGCAAATCCAATGTAAATTAGCATCGAGCTAGCACATTCTATAAAGTGGAACCTTATTGTAATGTTCTTGTTTTTTTTGTACCATTACTTCGAGCTGAGTCCGCTCTGAGTGCTCGAGCCGGTGCTGGATTTGCAAACGGACGTGACGTCACGTGCAACTAAGGCCTTGTTCACATTGCAGGTCAATTCCGATTTTTTTTTGTCCGTATGCGACCTGTATCGGATTTTTTTCATGTCAGTGTGAACAATGCAATTCCAAATTTTTCATATCCTCTTTTGTATGTGGAAATAAATCGGATACACAGTACAGGCCAAAAGTTTGGACACACCTTCTCATTCAATGGGTTTTCTTTGTGTTCATGACTATTTACATTGTAGATCGTCACTGAAGGCATCAAAACTATGAATGAAGACATGTGGAGTTATGTACTTAACAAAAAAAGGTAAAATAACTGAAAACATGTTTTATATTCTAGTTTCTTCAAAATATCCACCCTTTGCTCTGATTACTGCTTTGCACACCTTTGGCATTCTCTAGATAAGCTTCAAGAGGTAGTCACTTGAAATGGTTTTCACCTCACAGGTGTGCCTTATCACCCTCCACTTTTAATTAATAACAATCTAGTAGAAAGGGTCAAGCATTTCAAATTCTTAGGGGTGAACATAACAGAAGATCTATGCTGGGACATTAACACTGCTTCTACAGTCGGAAAGGCCCAACAACGTCTTTTTTTTTTGAGGAAACTAAAATGCGCAAACATTCCGCAGAAATCAATGGTTAACTTTTACAACTGTGCCATCAGCAGTGTCCTCACTTACGGCTTTTTAGTGTGGATTGCTAGCTGCACTAAAGCGAACCAACAGGCCCTCCAGCGAGCGGTTAAAGCGGCGGGGAAAATTACAAGGACGATACTCCCAGAGATGAGTGCCATGTACACAACTCGTTGCCTAAAGCGAGTACACAACATCCTGAAGGACAGATACCACCCAGCACTTGGCCTCTTCAACCTGCTACCCTCTGGAAGAAGGTATAGATCGATTCGCGCCAGGACCACCAGAATGTCTCACAGTCTGTATCCCCAGGCTGTGAGACTGCTAAATGAACAGCCTGCCCCTTTGCTGCCCCGGACCATCTCATTACCTCACTCTTCACCACCTCAATAATTGTGCTCTGGACACTGCATTGCTGCAACATCAACGTAGCACCCATCAGACATCTGACTGTTCCCCACCCCCACGCCCCTCTATTCGCCATCTTCCTGACAATGCTAAACTGTGAACTATGGTCAACCTGCACTTCAATGCAGTTTCTATGCCACTGGACAAAGCTCAAACAAAATCTCGTTGACATGTATGACTTAAGTGTTATTATGACAATGACAATAAAGGAATTGATTGATTGATTGATTGATTGATTATCAGGTTAATTAGTGCAATTGTTTGCTTTATCAATGGGGTTGGGACCATCAGTTGTGTTGTGAATGAGAAGGTGTGTCCAAACTTTTGGCCTGTACTGTGTATGTGATTGGTCTATCCCGCGCTGCTATCGCACTCACCCGACCAGAACGTCATCAAAAAGCGATTAGCTTCATATTTGACGGTTACACAATAAATAGTTAACAGAGCAGAAAACAGGTGAAAATACCATTTTAGGAACTCACGTGAAACCTCCATTACTCCTGTCTCTAACTGCTCGCCCACAGACACGCTCTTCAAGCAGACATCGGGGCAAAATATCTCATAAAACCTTCTACGCCCAATTATTCGGTTCAGAAAACGTTGACTTTGATTGCACAATATTCTTGAAATTGCCACAAATGCGCCAAGACTGAGGCCGACTCGAGCTGAAGCCATTTTTACTAAAGCAAACGTGCGATGTCGTGAGGTCATGTCCGCATACAGGTCAGATTGCATTCACATTAGAAATGTTTTGTTTTTTGTCATGTAAACAACCACTAAAAGATTGGATTCGACAAAAAAATCCGAATTGGACATCCAACCCTGCAGAGTAAATGTAGCCGAAGGCAGTGTTTTTCAACCTTTTTTGAGCCAAGGCACATTTTTTTCATTTTTTAAAATTCTGAGGCACACCACAAGCAGAAATCATTAAAAAACGAAACTCAGTAGGCGATGTTGACAATAAAAAGTTGTTCTCGCAATTGTTGGATATGACTTCATACCTAACCAAGCATGCATCACTGTAGCTCTTGTCTCAAAGTACTACTGTCATGACCTGTCACATCACACCGTGACTTATTTTTAGTTTTTTGCTGTTTTCCTGTGTGTAGTGTTTTAGTTCTTGTCTTGCGCTCCTATTTTGGTAGCTTTTTGTCTTTTTTTGGTATTTTCCTATAGCAGTTTCATGTCTTCCTTTGAGCGATATTTCCCGCATCTACTTTGTTTTAGCAATTAAGAAAATTTGAGTTGTTTTTATCTTTCTTTGTGGGGACATTGTTGATTGTCAAGTACATGTACGGATGTACTTTGTGGACGCCGTCTGCTCAACGCGCTGTAAGTCTTTGCTGTCGTCCAGCATTCTGTTTTTGTTTACTTTGCAGCAAGTTGTAGTTTCCTTTTTAATAGCCATCCCTAAGCTTCAATGCATTTTCTTAGCAGCACTCGCCTTTTGCACTATGGACTGGACTCTCACAATATTATGCTAGATCTACTCGACGTCCATTGCACCGGGCGACCGGTGCAATGGATAAGATTAGAGATGTCCGATAATGGCTTTTTTGCCGATATCCGATATTCAGATATTGTCCAACTCTTAATTACCGATTCCGATATCAACCAATACCGATATATACAGTCGTGGAATTAACACATTATTATGCCCAATTTTGTTGTTATGCCCCGCTGGATGCATTAAACAATGTAACAAGGTTTTCCAAAATAAATCAACTCAAGTTATGGAAAAAAATGCCAACATGGCACTGCCATATTTATTATTGAAGTCACAAAGTGCATTATTTTTTTAAACATGCCTCAAAACAGCAGCTTGGAATTTGGGACATGCTCTCCCCGAGAGAGCATGAGGAGGTTGCGGTGGGCGGGGTTGAGGTGGGGGAGGGGTAGCGGGGAGGTGTATAATGTAGCGTCCCGGAAGAGTTAGTGCTCCAAGGTGTTATGGGTATTTGTTCTGTTGTGTTTATGTTGTGTTACGGTGCGGATGTTCTCCCGAAATGTGTTTGTCATTCTTGTTTGGTGTGGATTCACAGTGCGGCGCATATTTGTAACAGTGTTAAAGTTGTTTATACGGTCACCCTCAGTGTGACCTGTATGGCTGTTGACCAAGTATGCATGCATTCACTTGTGTGTGTGAAAAGCCGTAGATATCATGTGACACTTGAAACAGATACCGATAATTTCCGATATTACATTTTAAAGCATATATCGGCCGATAATATCGGCAGTCCGATATTATCGGACATCCCTAGATACGATATCTTATTACCCGCACGCTGCCTACCGCTGTCATCTGCAAAAATTTGATCATGACACGACGTGTTCCCGACATCTACAAAGCAATTAACTACCTGCTACCACCTACTGATATGGAAGAGTATTACACGGTTACTCTGCCGAGCTCTAGACAGTACAGACACTTAACAACGGCACATTATTTACGGATTATAATTAATTGTGTGCAAAAAATCTTTTTAACCCAATTAGGTGAAATTACATAATCTCCCACGGCACACCAGACTGTATACCACTGGCACAGTGGTTGAAAAACACCGGCCTAAGGTATCGAAATATGGCATTGTTGGATTTTACGTGAATCATACCCGGTAGTACTTTGGTTAGCGCCTATAAAAGCACCAATTTCAGTACCCATCCCTCATAGTAATTGTAATTATAATTGTACTGTAATGCATTATACTATAATAGTGCTTGTAATGTAATTAGCTCCATTAATGTTCCTTAGAGGCAGTATAGATCAGTTGTGTGCACATGTTCTTCACCATTTTTGTCTCAGAGGCCCTGATTTGCCACCTGCTCGCTAGTGGCACCTGCACAGCTTGAGGCGCTCTGGGCTCTGTGACCCCACCAGAAGCAGTCGTTCACTCTCGCACGTTGTTAAGGTATCACTGGGTAAACATCGCTCGGGCTGAACTTTCCCGCTACAGGTCTGCCTAATACATGGCAATACAGCGCCATACCACTCTGCTCCCATTAACCTCTCTCCGCAAACAAGGCGCCATCACTGGCGGTAGCGGAGCAGGGCTGCTTTGCATTCTCAGCCCCTGCCAGAGTTTGAGGTAGATTGAGCATGATGAAAGTTAATTGATGATACAGTTTGTCCTGAACTGCATAATGAGCCTGTCTCTCAAGCCATGCACCGCGCTGCAAATCGAGTTTGGCTTCTGCTCCTCGTTGGGCATTCAAGTGTGCATCTCTACGCGCCATTAAACCGACTCTCAAAGAGCTGAAGGAATAGCCACACGCTTGCAGGGCTCTTGAGTGCTCTTGTCGTGATTTCTGAGAACCCACCATGAAATATTGCAATGTTCAGCATGTGAGAGCGACACAAATATCGAAGATTTTCTCGACTCCCTTCTACCTATTTGTTGCTATTGGGCAATTTTGGGGTTATTTTTACTAGCTTCCGGAAATTAGAGGAATATGTACAAAATGTCGGTTTTTTAGCAGATCAACAATTCAAGACCATTTTTGAGTGCTATTATGCGAAAACACACAAGGATAAAGACCATAATTTTGGACAGTTCAATTTTTATAAAATGCTTCAGTTTTCAGGAGGCTGGACTGCATACCTTTCCCACAATCGTCTTTAGAGTGAATTTGAACAGGGATTGTGAGCTATCAGACCGTCTCTCTCAGGTACATAATCAGTGGCCTTGTTGATAGTGCTAGTGCGGTTATTATTACCGTATTTTTTGGAGCATAAGTCGTTCCGGAGTATAAGTCGCACCGGCCGAAAATGCATAATAAAGAAGGAAAAAAACATATATAAGTCGCATCTTTGGGGAAATGTGTTTGATAAAACCCAACACCAAGAATAGATATTTGAAAGGCAATTTAAAATAAATAAAGAATAGTGAACAACAGGCTGAATAAGTGTACGTTATATGACGCATAAATAACCAACTGAGAACGTGCCTGGTATGTTAACGTAACATATTATGGTAAGAGTCATTCAAATAACTATAACATATAGAACATGCTATACGTTTACCAAACAATCTGTCACTCCTAACCACTAAATCCCATGAAATCTTATACGTCTAGTCTCTTACGTGAATGAGCTAAATAGAATTATTTTATATTTTACGGTAATGTGATAATAATTTCACACATAAGTCGCTCCTGAGTATAAGTCGCACCCCCGGCCAAACTATGAAAAAAACTGCGACTTATAGTCCGAAAAATACGGTACTAAGAATGGAGAACAAATTCGACACTTGTATGTATTTATTCACCTAAAATCCAACTGTTAAACATTTGTCTCATCCGGTGGCAGACTAAACACCGGCTTAGAGAAACAATCACTCGAGCAGCACTCAGGGCAAACTCCGCCAAACTCCTGCTAAGTAATGATCACATTTTCAACACCAACAAAGCAGGTGTGCTTGGAAGAAAACACTCGGACGCAATGTTATGCTCCGTTCTTCCAAAATGTGCTAGCATGTTGGTAATTGACATAACATTTACCGTAGACAGGCTACTATTGGCTACTAATCGGCAATTTTAACTCCTCCAAATGTATTAAGGTAAACTACGACTAAGATGACTGTTACAATACTTACAGTATACACACTTTGTAGGGTGCAACATAACACATTCGCTCAATGGAAAAAGCTACTTTCGAGTTGGACAACATACAATAGATAGCAGCAGATGTACATCATTGCCATCTAATGTCTTGGAATTGTAACTGCATTGCAAATGAGACTCAAATTTGATAAGAAAACAAAATATAACAAATTGACAACACAGTTATCATAATCAGCTCATTTTAAAATTGTATATTAAAATAACAAACGGTTAACATTTATTAATACATTCAAAAGTACCATACGTTGGTACTTTTGAGTACCAGAAATTAGTACAGTATCAGTTCAGATGTGAATGCTTATCTATTACTACTCATATTCATTTGTCAATGTTTTTTACTTATGACTTATGTTTGTAATATATATGTATATATGTGTATTTGTCAATATATGTGTATATATGTTTGTATATGTATATGCATGTTTATATATGTATATGTACATACATGTATGTATATATGTATATGTATGTATATATGTATATGTATGTATATGTACTGTATGTATGTATATGTACGTATATGATTGTATATATGTATATGTACTGTATGTATATGATTGTATATATGTATATGTACGTATGTGTATGTATATATATGTATATGTACGTATATGTATGTGTATATGTATGTGTGTATATATATATATATATATATATATATATATATATATATATATATATATATATATATATATATATATATATATATAAGAGCCCAACCTGGGCTCTTATAACACCTGAGCAGTGTCAGAAACTCATCGACTCCATGCCACGCCGCATTAACGCAGTAATTGAGGCAAAAGGAGCTCCAACCAAGTATTGAGTATTGTACATGCTCATATTTTTCATTTTCATACTTTTCAGTTGGCCAACATTTCTAAAAATCCCTTTTTTGTATTAGCCTTAAGTAATATTCTAATTTTGTGA